>NW_010126716.1:23057-73071 GCF_000699245.1 Pterocles gutturalis
GTGAAACTTCTAGAGATCAGCCTGAAATTCATTCCTTTCTGGGAAATCAAAATGAAATGAAACTTAAAGTGCATACACGATTAAATACTCAAAAGCTGGTTTAGTTGCACACTGTATTCTTTTAGCTTTAGTTCTGTAGTTTATTTTCATCTTCAAGTTAGTAGAATAGAGGATTTTTTTTTCTGTTTACTCCCAATTCAAAAATACTTCCTTGCTGAGCCTTTGCAATAAATGCCTCAGACTTAAATGCTCTAAACTCTTCCCTGGTCCCTGTGTGGACATTAGGACAGGAGAATTCAGGGGAAATGGGCCAGTTAACTGCACAGCAAGAAGGAATTTAAATTCAGCTCTTCTTTTTGAAACTGAAGCTGTCTTTGCTCTTTGTGTCGTGAAATCTGCCTTATGGAACATACTTCGGGAGAATGATTTAAGTGTCAGTAATTGAAAATCAACTCTTTAAGAGCTTCTTCAGATAAAATATATTGATTTGAATTCTAGATATTCTTCACACTTTAGGTTGAGTTTCTAGGACTTTTTGATTATTTTGGTAGTTTAGAAACCAAGGCAATGCTATCATTCAGCATTGATACCCAAGGTGATGTTCAGGCATCAGGTTATTGTGATAGGCTGGAAGTTTGAAAAAAAAGGAGAGAAAAGTATGCGAAGAGTTTATTCTCAAAAAACAGGCGGCTTTGCTGCTGTAGTAGGCTATTTTATTTAAAAATAAGCTACCAGTGTTGCCAAATACCAGGAAACTGCTATTGTTACCAAATGTAAGACTGTATAGCTGATGCTTTATCTTAGCACAAATAAAGCTTGCAAAATCAGGAGGAAAAAAATGTATGGAGAACAGAGGTTAAACAAACGTAAAGTAGCGTCCTTGTTGTTGACTGCCTGCCAGTTCATACCTGCTAAAGGTCTGGTCCAGCTTCCCCCTAGTTTGTTTTACCTGTTGCTGTTCTGGGCAGCCAATTTTCCTCCCTTTTAGACTGGCTTACCTTTTACTTCATTCACATAGTGTTACCTGCATTATCCAGCAAAGTGTAATTGTAATTTAGGTCTTGATGTTTGAGTCTTAAGTAGAGGCATGAAAAGAAGTGTTAAGAGCAGTGTAAACAGCTCTTTTTTCCTAGCCCCATGAAATCTGAAGGCATAATTTACTCTTTGAATTTTTATATTTGCTTAGGAGAAGCCTTTAGCTGTATGTCTGGGAAGTTTTTTTTCATGTGACTGTTGGATTTACAATGTCACTACAAGTGAATATGTAAGTAAAATGACCAGTCACAAGAGAAACACAAAAGATAATAAACACTTCATTTTGTTTGCTTAAAACAGAGTGTGGATGCTTTAGCAGCTATAGTACTGTCTGTGCTTTTATTTTAATAATAGCCAGAGTAGCTTTCAAATTTGGGCATTGTCCTTTCTCCAGCTGTGAAGCATGTGGAAGGTTGTGGTACAAGTCACATTCTTTCAAACAGGTAAGAATTCACAAGGATCTGAAAAGTCAGCTGTGTTTTTAGGTTTGGTGTGGGAAAGGATACTTTTGTTGTATGGCAACTGCCAGAAGGGTTTCATGGCTCTTTTTTGTAATTCAATTTTGAAAAAAGGCATGAATGTGCACTCTCAGGATAGAGGCATCGTATCCTTGATGCTTAAAGGAAATTCCAGCTCCCAATGATGTGTGCAGAAGAAAAATTTAACTGTGTTTGTTGCTGTTTGAGGTCTTGATGCTTTGCCAAAGTGTTAAATAGGTATGTTCTAACTTAGCTTAAATAGAAGTGGGAGGTAGGATATTTCTGATCAGTTTTATAAGACTTGCGAATAAATTCTGAGTTGCTGACCCTATTACATCCTGGTCTAACTAATATAAACAGCCAGATGAATGTTTTATCCTGTGTATAGCCAGTATCCTGCTCATGTAGGGCTAGAGGAGAGCTCAAGAGAATACTCGGTCCAGATTTCACCAATGAGTCAAGATCAGATTTGTCTGTGTTGTTGTTAAACATTTGTATGTTTATCTAAGTTGGTTTTGTAGAACCTTTCAGTTAAATATTTCACAGCCTAATCACATTAACTGCTTTGGTTTTTCCTGAAAATCTTTTTCTCTTGGGTAAGTATTAATGTGAAAATATACTAATGTCATCTTTGAAATATATGAAACACGAAAGGCACCCACAGGATAATGTTATCGTTTAGGATAATAAAGCAATGGGTATGTGACTTACTTGAAAGGCACTGGATTCCTTCTACAACACTATTTAGTGGTAGTTCTTATTTTTCTCTCTGGCACTGGTATATTCTTTAGCATTTCACTTTGAGACAAGCTTGTTGTTTCAACAGGAATATCCACAGCTAAATCAGCATTACATTTGATATTTAATTTCCTAGCTGGAAACTGATGAAGGCTTTCTCTGTGTGGTCTATCGTTATTAAGTGTTCTTTTCACAAGATATATTCCTTGCAAAGTGGGGTTAAGGAAGTGCTTGAGGTGCTGGGGAGAGGGGGAGTAGTTAGCATTGCCTTTGTTCCCTCTTTGCACAAATACTGGTTTATTTAGATGGGCCAGGAAAGACCCTTTCATTAGTGATGCATTTCTGATTTAAATTTTTCCTCTATTAGCTTGGTTTTTTGTACTTTTCATTTTTTCCTTTTAAGTATTTACAAACACCTCAAGTACCAGTCTTCTATTAATATGGATTTTTTTTCTCTTTCTAGCAAATGAAAACTACAAACAAGTAGCAATGTGTATTCTGTATCACATAAGCATGGATGATCGCTTTAAATCAATGTTTGCCTACACAGACTGTATCCCACAGGTATGTGCTTTTATATAAGATGAGGTGGGAAGATGCATCTTTCCCCCTGCAGGGCTGTTCACCACTCATAGCAGAGCTCGCACTGACACCCACAGGAGAAAGTGGGAACAACCACGATGGTCCTGAGTCAGTGGTGAATCCCCTACTCAAGGAGTCTGGCTGTTCTTGCCGTCTTTTAATGGTCCCCAGAAAAAGGTTAGGTGACATATTCTCTGTCAGTGCTGCTACCGCTTGAGCTGCATCAATGAATTGGTAAAAATAGAGGTGACCGGTGAATTCCTACAGAAAATCAGGGATGCTTGGAAGAGATTAAAGCTTGTGCACAGCAGGTCCTTAGGGAGCCTTGTGGAAAGTATTTCCTTTACTGTTTTAGAATGCATTCTTTTCTGATCCCATTGGGTATCAAAATTTCAACGTCTCCAGTGTTACAGGATATGAACTGGAAAGCAGCCAAGCGGTGTTACGTTGCTACATGACAGTTCCTTTTCCAACTGCGGACATGCACAACAGGGAAAGTTTGAAGACTATGGAAGGCTCTTCACTGATCTTTCAGGCTACAAGTTCATTGCATAATGTTCTGTCTTCAGTCACAGTCTTTGATCCAAGCTCAGACACAATATCATGGGGTTTGGGGGTTTGTGTGTATATTTTTTGTCTGTTGTTGTTTGGGTTTGTTTGTTTTGGTTTTTTTTTAAAAAAAACAAGTAACAAATCCTCTCTTACTGATCTTTTTCTCAGCCCTGCTGAGGTTGGAGTTGAGAGAGCCTGCATTGCTTAAGTGTAAATGCTCTCCGGTAGCTTTTCCAGAATTGCACCACGATATTTTCTGTCCTGCCAAACATCTTTTTAACATCAAATACATCCAGGATGGGAAGTTGCCATGGAAAGTTTTCAGAATGTTTCTGGTCATTATCTCATGACAAAAATGGTGATGTTTTTCAAATACAGCATGATTTGGAGGATAGAGAGGGGAGAGCTGGTAGCAATAACTAGTATATGTTACAAAATGGTCTTGTAAACATTTTGCTGACTCCCTTTTCTGACACAAGAAGCAACTATATGTTAGGGCATTTGAATGATATAAGGGATGTACTTTGCTCTGAGCAGTTACCAGCCAAACCAGAATTCATGCACTGTGTTTCAGGGCTCGCTTATGACATGCTTTCAGGGAATCTTGGCATGGCTCTTAGATCCCCAGTGCCAAATGTAAAGAGCTGTGGAAGCTTCAGCGTTATTGTACTCTGAGCTTTGGTGAACATCATTGTTCCGATTGGCAGTGGCTGCTCAAACTAGTGCTGACAGGGCTGTATCCAAAGTCTAGTGGAGCAGGAAACAAGTCCACTGTCTTTGTACTTTAGCTGAAACTACAAAATTCGAATATGGCTATTGATGCTTCAGTCGTCAGTGTAATTATTCACGGGTCACATCTGCAGTCTCTTCAAAAAGGACAAGCCTGGACAGCCAGGGCTTGAATTTTCTTAATGAATGATCAAAATTAGGACAGTTACTAAGGAAGACAGAGGTAGTGGAAAACATGGGGAAGTGGATAAGGCATCAGGAGAAGAAAATGACCTTTTTAAAAGGACTCCCTGCCATCTGATTCTACCCTGGAAAACCAAATTCTTGTTTCAATAGTAGCGCGTGCCCTTCTGTGGGTTTGTTTCCTTTTGAGGAAAGGTTTACATCTAAACTGGCAAATACTCAATAAGGAATGTTTAGCTGGCACAGCAAGTGTTTGGAAAATCAATCCCCTGTTGTCATTTTGAGCAGGCAAAGTGCTTGACGAGGGCTTGCGCGTGCTGTCCCAGGTAGACATCCTTGTGGATTGCAGGAGTTAGTGGGTGCTATTCTAGTAACAGTTAAAAGTGAGTATTAACAGTTCATTCTTGTTTAGACCTCAGCAATGCGTGTTTTGTTTAAATAGGTGCAAATGCCATCCAGATGCTTATAAAAGCCTTTATTGGTAATAACCTGGCCAATCAAAGGGCATGGTTAGGCAGTGATGTCATGGTGATATTTAATATTTTACCGCAGAGCAGCGTGCAAGTTTCTCCGCAGCTACCCACATGTTTTCCACCACGGTTGTCCTGTTTGGCCCCTCTTTGATCTATAAGCTTCTTTTCAGCTTAATGCTGGTAAACGTCCTCTCTTGACAGCACCCTTTGCTCCTGTCCGCCATTATCTGCTGAAGTTCAGAAACCAGAGCATCACTTCAAACAGCAGAGTTAGGGAGTAGCCGGTCAGGAGAGATTCCTGAGGCATGCAGTTCTGGCATAATCATTCAAAGATGTTTGAGCTGGGCTTGGGGAGGGGGTTGGACAGAGGTGTATGTGAACAGAGAGCTGTGGGGGTTGGCCTCTGGTCACTGGTAAATAAGTGAAGGCAGGTGCCAGAGAGTCTAGACACAGTGATTTCAGTCCTGGTCTGTGGTATCTGATACTCAATATGGGACTTGTCTGATTGAACACTACTGCCTCTTCATTGCACATGCTGCAGTCTTTTTACTGCCTTCCTGTTAAATCAGTAAAAGATGACAATGGACATAGTAAAAGCAGAACAAATTTAATTTTAATATTTCCTATTTGGCAGCAATTACTCTTCCTTTTGAAGTGGCACAAGAAGCAATCAAATTAAATGAAGACATAATGGGAAACATGGATCTCGTACGAAACTATTATTTTAAAATTTGAACGGCTTTAATTGAAACTGGATATATTTTTTCTTTTTATAGAGAAGTAGTTCAGTAATTAACAGTGTAATCCCATCTTGTTAAACATCTTATTTCCACAGATTTTGTATTGTGTAAGTAATGAGAATGTTTCCCTTCAAATTATTTGAAGGGTTTTAAAAATCTGTTTTTAAAGGTTTTGTAACAGAAGAGTCGCAGGGGGTGATTTTTGAATGCTCATGTTCTACTTGTTAAGTGGCAACTTTCTTCTCTGGTTAATTCACTCTTATGGGATTGTCAGGCTTACGGATTTAATAAACTAGGGATTTTACAAGTTCTTAAAACAACCTAGGGAAACCTGATTCTACCTTTTTAAGAAAGGGAGGAAGAAATCAGTGATAGCTTTTAAATTAGTACATCAAAGTCCCAGAAAAAGAGATTAATAACTACATTGTAAGCTAAATATATTGGATTTTTTTTTTTAACTTGTGGTCCATTTGGAATGACAGCCTGCTATTTGGTAATAGATAAACATACAGATTTGCTGTAGTAAAACACTTTGGAGTGAAATTCCTGAAATCCTATTGTTCCTTCTTTCCTCCCCCTCCCCCTCTACACGGGTTGTTTACCCACTTTCTCTAGTGTTTAATGCATTACAAACTGTCTTTCCACCAGGGGGCAAGCACACTAATGATTAGTTGTTGCTTTCTTCTCCTCACCACTTTTTGACACAAACTGAGATACACTTTTTGTATCTTGTCCTGCTGATCTTTAGGTTCAGTTGCTCAAACTTCCAGTAATCTCAGTCTTGTCATCACACTGCTTTGCATTATAATCCTGATGTGTCTTATGAACTGAGCAGGTTTTAGGAGCAAATAGTGTCATGTCCTGCAGCCTCTCCATGAGGAAGCCGTGCAGCTTGTCTGCCATGGTTGGCAACAGAGAAAAAGGAATGGATGTATTTGAGTCGTGTGTATATTCAGTATGCCATTTCAAAACAAAAGAAGGCTAGGTAGGACAATACAGGTGCCAGGTGTATAAAATGATGGCAGTCTATAGGATATTTGCCTAAGGAGTCATCTGGGAATCCACTGACACTAAACAGTTAGAACAGGATTATAGACGATTGTCTACTTACATTAACCCAGGTCACTCTCTCCTGTTACCAAAAGAATAGGACTACTACTGAGCAGTCTTTGGCGTGTGGCAGTGTTCAGGTCTAGCAATGGAAGCTGCAAAGATAAAGCACATGGTTGCAGATATACCACAGTTAGTTTACCTATCAACAGAGTAATCTCAAAGCAAAATAGTAGTAGAATTATTCTGCAATTAAGTACCTGTTTACAGAATCATAATTTTATTAAACAACAAGGTATTAATCCAAATTTCTGTGGAACTAAGGGTTTTTTTCCCATGTATTAAATCAATCTGAACTTGCAAAACATACTTATCCATTCACAAGTTTAAAAAACAGTGCAAACAAAAAAAGTTAATGGTACCAATAAAATGTAACTAACCCAAGTTACTCTAAGGTGATGAGTGGCTGCCATTTTTGTCACTTTGTAAGCATTGTTATCCCCAAATAATGGAACCATACATCTCTTGCTCTTCATCTGTATTACTTTACTGTGCCAGTAGAAATGCTGAATATTAATTTTAAAAACTACTGTAGTTCATGACTTAACTTTGCTCTTGGAATGCTTTGGAAAGATTAATGTGTGTGTGTGTGTGTGTGTTTCTTGACAGCCCATGAAGATGCTTTTTGAATGTCCTGATGAGCGAGTTGACCTGGAACTTATTTCTTTCTGTATTAACCTTGCTGCTAACAAAAGAAATGTACAACTTATCTGTGAAGGTAAGCAAATGGAGATTCTAGTATTTTCTTGGAGATGACAGTGCTTTATATATTTTGTATATTTACATATATAAAATATGTATATTTGAGTTATTTATGAATGTGCATATGTGTTTTTAAAAAATGAGATGCACCCATTTGGTTAGTGATTGCAAGCAAATGGCCATATCATCCCCAAAACTGGTCTTGGTGGCACGAGTGACACTCAGTAGCCACACATGCCCACATCTCTCATGTGAACATGTAGTTCTGTAAATCACACTGATAATGTTACTGTGGGAAACTATGGCTGTATGGAGGGATCAAGTTTTTTTTTCTACCTGATGCCTAAAATCCATCTTCAATTAGTTGATATTTCACGTGCCAGTATCAAATTAATAGCACAGTGATGTCAGTTATAACTTTCCTTTTTTTTTTTTAATTGAGCATCTTTTGGGCTTTAGCATTTTTTTTACATGGTATAGATGGATTCTGCTTTTTGTTCAGTAGCTCTCTCGATTGCTTTTCAAATTTCGTTATCTTCATACTAGCAGTGGAACATTATTCAGTAGCTCTAATTTTCACTTGTGCTCAAAATTTTCATTGTGAACTAATATAATAAATTACTGGACTTGTCCTGTGCAATCAAGTACTTTAGATCCGTGTTATGTCTGTTATGTGTATCCCCCTGGGATGATCTACATGACTGGTAAATAATCTTTTAAAACCATAACAGCGTATTTATTCCATGGAGTGGGGAGAGAAGTCTCTGAGCTGTGCTGCATCTCCACTAGCTGCACTTGATGATAGGATAATTGTACAGATCTAGAACCTTTCTTGGTCTAAATGAATAAAAAAGCACATCTGAAGCATTTAGTTGTTTAATTGACTTTAAATGTTCTACCAGTAAATATGGTCGTAGTAGTTGTTTTAGAGAAGCTATAGAATTTATCCAGAGCAGGTCTGGTCTTGTCTCTTCAGCTTAAACTTGGAGGAAGAAATAGTTCCTGTCTAGATTCTTCACTTTTCCTTTTAAACTTTTGAAAGCTAACAGTGGTTTTCATGTATGTGGTGTTGTTTTTTCCTAAGCCAGTACTTTCCTCATTTTTTTTATTTGGAGGACTTCCTAAGTGTTTGTTTCTTTTCAGGAAATGGTTTGAAAATGCTAATGAAGAGGGCTTTGAAATTTAAGGACCCATTGTTAATGAAGATGATCAGAAATATTTCACAACACGATGGGCCAACTAAAGGCCAGTTTATTGTAAGTTCTATCTGTTACCTAATGTGATCTCTGATTCTTCCTACTGGAAAAGACTGGCTTTGGAGAGCTGCTGTGTTTTGTCTTTACAGGGTGTCCAGTTTAAGTCATCTTGGCTGTCATGGGTTGATTTATGTTTTGTTTTATAAGGCTATCTCAGTTGGTAGATCTGGGTTTGGATCCCTCACTACAGGGAAAATAGATCTTAAGCTGTATCCAATAAGTCTCTGTTCCAAAACAAACACACAAAAACAAACAAAAAAAAAACCCAACTGCTGTGGTTCACTTCATAAAAATTAACAGTTATCCTAAATCTCAGTAATTTTTAGAGCTAGAGGGCAAAATAAAGTAGGGCTTTTTTTCACTGTGAAAGTGTTTTGTATAAGTGGGTATTTTAAAATTTTGAATACTTAATATTCAGTTAACCATGTAAAGCTACCTTTTCAAAAGACAAGGGGAAAAACAACATCCAAATTGTGGAAATTTTAAACGTACTGTTAAAATGAGGATTGAATATCAGATTGACTTAAAGCAGTATGGAATTAGTAAGTAGAATCCATGATTCCCCGGTTCATGTCCCCAGAAAATCTTCTAGTTATTTCTTTAAATCCTTAGGAAGAGGACTCCGTTACTGTCATTAACGCAGTATGGTGTTTAGTGTCTTCTTTCCCTTATTTTCTAATGACTTTCTCAAACTGTGGGTGTAGTAGCTAGTTTTGGAACATCTGAACAAGTGATCTTGAAAGTGAAAGGATGGAGAGGAAGAATACTGGTGTGTTTTCTTGGGTTATTCTTCAACTGAAATGGAAACTGCCTTATTAGCCCTAATTTCTGGAGAAAAGTCTCCTTTTGAGAACTATTTGTGATTTGACCAAGTTGTAAGTTCTTCAGAGCCCCAGACTATTCACCTGTAATGTTTGTTGCTGTGTTTTCTTTAGGATTATGTTGGTGATTTAGCAGCTCAAATATCAAATGATGAAGAAGAGGAATTTGTGATTGAATGCCTGGGAACACTTGCAAATTTGACTTTACCAGATCTGGACTGGGAACTTGTGCTGAAAGAGTACAAACTGGTTCCCTACCTCAAGGATAAACTAAAACCAGGTCTGTACAACATTTGGTTAGTTTTTCAAAGTAGAGTCTCTCGAAGAATACTTGGTGTTCTTTCAGAGCAGAGTCTACCTTTATAATTTGTGATTGTTTGGGGAAAGATAACACTGAAGAACAGAATCATATCTACAGATAAACAAACAACTGCCACAAATTAAGAATTTCTAAAAGGTAATACCTTCTGACTTACCAGGTTCAGACTCGTTTTAGAAGTGGTGATAATGATTGGAACAGTTTCTATGGATGACTCTTGCGCTGCTCTGCTGGCTAAATCTGGAATCATTCCTGCACTCATTGAGCTTCTAAATGGTACATTGCTGTGTTTGACTTCAGGTCTTGTTTTTCAGAGAAGTTTAGTTGATGTAGCTGTGCTGTAACTGAAAGCACTGTTAATTTTCTCTTGCCAGGCAGGGGTGGGTGTTTTGTATATGAACAGAGGAGCAATTACTCCATTATTGATAGCGAGAATACTAACTTTTGGTCTAAGATTGGTTTTTCCCACATCTCCGCAACTCTTGCTGCAATCTGTTGTTTTTCTACTTGAGTGGAGTAGGGAAGAAAACACTCTTTGTTGTCAGGAAATGAAATCTCATGTGTACCGCTGAACTGTCTACCTGACATGTAAGAGCTACGCTTTCTCTAGGCATCAAGAGCTTATAGTTGCGAGATCTGAGATTGTGGAGTATTTTTTTTTTCCCTTGCAGCTCAGCAGGAAGATGATGAGTTTGTCTGCCAGATCATCTATGTGTTTTATCAGATGGTCTTCCACCAAGCCACCAGGGATGTCATTATCAAGGAAACCCGTATCTTTTTAAAGATTAAACATCTAGAATTACAGCACTTCATTTGCCACCACTGATGTCTGACCTATATTTACTTCTTTTGCATACACCTCCTGATCTTGGAGGTTTCTTTGTAAATGGTTTATTTCAGCTGCAGAAAAAATCCGAGCAGCCTAGGCATGTAAAGGAACTGCAAGATTAATAGTAAAGATTAAGAGTTACTTTGCTTTGAAACAGGGAGGCGGGTAGGAGGGGGATCACTGGACCAGATGACCCATTAGTTCCTATCCAATCTGAATTACTGTATGAATTTGTTCTGCAAATCATAGTCAAAATCATAGTCCACAGAAAAACTTATATGGAGCATAGACAAAGTGCTTGCACTGCACTGTTGCATACATTGCGTAGTCTGAAGTTATGTGCATTAAAATACTTGAATAGCATTCTTTCTTGTATCTGTCTAGACAACATAAATAATGCCTGCTCTGTGTGTTTCATACAACTAATTCTTTGAATTTTGTGTTTGGCATAAGTCTCCCATCTTCTTCCCACTATGGAAAGATTGATTTCTGTTCCTGGCTTTCCTCTTTCTCCTTTTTTCACCTGTCTGTTGATGACTGAATCTGTTTTTCAGTTTCCTCATATCAGAGATCTGTTCAGTTTTTTTTTGTTGTTTTTTTTTTTTGTATGGTACTTATAACTCTTACTCAGTGTTTACTGCTTATTCTTTCAATCACTGCTGATGTTGAGCACATTCAGATGATCTGAAAACTGTGGAAAGAGGCACTAGTTGTCTTTGTGGGCCTTAACTGAAGGGTGAATTTTATTAAAACGTAAAGAATAGGTTGAAGGGAGCCCTTGCAGGGGCAGCAGATTAGTGGTTACATTGCTAACAATACAAGGACTACTTAATGTCCTTTTTCCTTTCAGCTCTGTGGAATATCTGAGAAGACATTTGGGATGTTGTTCTTTGCCTCCTGTTTGAACTCCTAGGTGGCTAGCTTTAAAAAAAAAAAAAAAACAACTCTTTATATCTGTAATGATAAAGCACCAACATTTGCACAACATTTTTCTCACTCAAATTGAACAAGACTAGAATTAATGTTATCATTTGCCCAATAGATTATCCTCAGTATTTTTGAGACAAATACACTGGAAACCTTTTTTCAAAACAAGAAAACTCCCTAAAGATTACAAAAGTAACAGTCTCAAAATATTAAAGCATTCCATTTGTAAGGGTCATGTAATTTCTCTTCAGCAATTTTGAAGAATATTTGAGTATCTTAAAATGTGATTTTTTTTTTTTTTTAAGTGGTTGAGAGAATGTTGCTGAACTTCACATTTATGGAAAATTCCTGACTGTGTTTCTTAGTGAAATTTGCAATTGGAAGAAACCAGGGCTGTGAAAAAAATAGCTTTTATCCTTAACAGCTTCTTTCCAGAGGCTCCAGCTTATCTTATAGACCTGATGCATGATAAAAATGCTGAGATTCGCAAAGTTTGTGACAACACTCTGGATATTATAGCGGTAGGTCTGATTTTTTTCTTCTTCTTCTGTCCTTCAAGAACCTCTTTAGATGAGATCATTCTAAACTAAGTAGCAATAACTTGCAAATTGAGAATATTTTTCATGTGCAAGTTTCTAATCACATAGGTAAAAAATCAGTTTACATGGGAGAATGACAATCATTAATCTAGGCTGTATACCAAACTTCCAAAAAGCACATATATACTTTGAAAAATTGTACCAGTTAGCTTTACACACTACAGACACTTTTAAAGAGTGCTTTTATGCTTAAATAAATTCATCACATTACATAAGTATGTCAAACTTTCATTATTTCTTAGTTCTCCAAACAAATGGCTCTTGTTACCCAGCAGCTTTTATTCAGCTTTTCTACATTGCCTGATGCCAATATTTGTTTCAAAAATAAAATGTGTGCAGCAGTCTTGAAGCTGCTTGTTTTCTACTGGGGGAACAGTCAGTATAATATTGAACTTTTAAATATTGTCTTCAAGTCTTGGCTAGGTTGCCTCTAGCTGCATGACTTAGTTTGTCCAACTATCCATTGATCACAATAAACTTCTGGGACAGTTGTTTTGTATTAAACTGCTAACTTTGAAAAAAAGAAGGAATACTAAATGCTGAAGTGCTATTGCTTTATCAGCTCTTATAGAACGTATAGCATGTATAATCTGCTTCTGGGGATCCTTGACTCTAGAGGCATTTATATTTTCTAGGGTATTCTTCATTGAAATACGGACATTGTGAAACTGATTCCACCTAAAAGTTGCATTGCATTGTTAAAATTGCTCCTGGCCTGTTTAATTGAATTGACTTCTGTTGACAAAAATAAATTTCAGCATTTTGTATTGTTTTAGGATTGTACAGACTGTACATGCTTTTGGATGTAGAGTAGCTATAATGAAATTAAATCTTATAGCCAAAGAGAACTTAACTGAGTCAAGAGTATTGTCTTTGACTACCTTAATGCTTTTCCTATCATCTACTGAATTTCTTCTTTAGCTGGATTATACATATTGCAGCTTGTTCTCCGAGCCGTTTAATATGGCATAAGACCTAACTCTGTTTTGTCTTTTTCTGTTATACTTGTTAGTATTGCCTTCTAATTTAATATTAATCTAAAAAAAAGAAGTAAAACGACATAACATTTTCTGTGTTGGAATTCTTTCTGTCTGGCTCTGGTTTTGCTTCATGGAGGTATGGAATGAAAATCGTGCTCTGCTAGTTAGTTGCTGTTGACATTCATTAAGGGCAAGATTTCAACTAAGATGAATTGGCACTTAGTCCTTATATAGGATGGGCATTATGTTCAGCTTACCAAGATCAACTGTTTCCAGGGACATCTCCAGTGGAAACAGTTGAAAGATTTTTTATCTTCTGTGTGAGGCTGGACAATCCGAGTTCTTCGAACGCTTGTTTGATCTTGGGCCGGTGCAGTTTACAAGTGCCTTGGCATTGATTTGTTCGTGTGGGGGAGCTTCACAATGTGCTACATAGCAGTACCTAGTTACTGAAAAATTATGTTAGTAATATTATTAAGCAACATTTATTGTATAGAATCTAAAGAATAAATACATCAAGACATTGCTTCACATTCAATATTAACATCTGAGTGAAATGTACTTGGCTTTTTTTCCCTCCCTAGAAAAGGTAAGCTTTATGCTAGCTGTGAGTAAATGAGGACTGCTATGGTCATGGATGGGAAAGGCTTCACAATTTGCAAGAAGCACTGGACAGGATTTCTAGGGCCTTGAGGAAGAATAAAAGGAGGAAGTTAAGTGGTACTGCTGTTACTAGGGGTAGGGGAGAAGAATCAAGCACACGCTGAGAGTAGTTTGTGTGCGGGAAATTTATTTTTTTTCTTTGGTTGTGGAGCAGTGCCACACTTAGAATAGTGTTCACTGGTAAGTTAGGAGAGTTCCCTTTCTGAGAAGGTCTTTTTAGCTTTATTATCTAGCTGTTGGGTTATAAGTTGCATAAACCATAACTAACACCGTGTGCCTGTGGGCAACGGGAATCACGATGTGCCTTTTTTTTTTTTTCTGGAAGACAGAGAGAACCACTAATTGACCGCTTTCTTTTCAATGTTGTAAGCTGGTTGCGCATTGTCTCCCAGGACCTAAAATCACAGGGGAAGAAAGGCAATGCATTCTGGATGGTGATGGGAACAAATAAGAAACAGTAAGTTATCCTGAACATCAGAGGATATGGTAAAGCAGCCTGTGAACACTGAGGTGTTTGGTTGTGTGGCAGTTTGACACAAAGTTTTTGCCTTTTGAGGTGTCTGAACAGACATAGTCTCTAAGATTAGTGAAACTTCTTATCTGTGCTAAATCCACAACAGGAAAAACTTTTCAGTCTTGTTGTTCCATACATGCTGACAGGATTAGTTCCTCTGATGATGGAAATCAGAAACTAAATGTTGGAGAACAGAGATTAGAAAGTAATTTCTTCTCAGGGAGACAAATGCCTCTTTCACTCATCAATAAGCTCTATATAGTGTGATTGAAATAACACTGAAGAAAATCAGATGCCTTATAAGCCTTAGGGGAGATATGCTTTCTGTAGTAAAGTAATTGTCACTGAAATTATGGAAATGTTACACCAGTGATGATTTGTTTAATATAGCTTGGCTGGACTCAGCCATTGATGAACTGAAACAGATGTGCTGCTTTAGCATAGTATGTAATGGGGAGTCTCAGCGTTGGACTGGTAGATGCAAGATATCCCTTTTTGTCAAAAAGAAAGTCTGCGTTGATAATTTAGGAATGCTTCAGTCTCGTGTCGTGTGCCAAGTCTTGACACCAAGCAGCTAGTTTAGTGTGTATGTGTACCTAAAGTGGGACAGGTCTCATGGCTCAGTGGAAAGCCTGGAATCAGCAGCTGGTGTAGGGCTTTCAAGCAAATGTAGTTCCCTTTTCCTCTGCCGCAGAAGCCTGGACACCTGCAACTCAAAGCTTGTGGAAAGAAATGTCAGCTTACTCAAGATGGTTTTACTCGGTTCACCTCAGATAATAATATGAAGAGCTGAGAGTGTTATTAATCTCTCAGGTTTCTTATCCTTTTTCTGCTCCTAGTTTGGCCTTATTGCAGTTAAATGATTTTTCTCATTTAGTCAAAGCGTATTTAATTAACCATAACCAGATTCTTGGACTGTGTAGTCCAACAAGTCTTCCCCCTCCCCATTTCCCCCCATTTTCCTATTCAGTGTTTTTACAGCTTTGATTCCAAGCCTGCTGTACCAAATTGTTTCTCTTATGACAAAGAGCGGATCATTATGCTTCCTGCAGAAGTGAAACATCATCTAGATAGCTCCAGCGTTGTCCATGGGACTTAGGAAGGGCCTCATGCCCAAGGTGTTTTTCCACCTCGTTCTTTGCCCCAAGTATTTGTAATGAATGCCAAATAACATTTGCCTCGTATGGAAAGCTGTGTTAATGAACGGCTTCCATCTTTCCATGTTAGCTAAGTGCCCTGACACAAATCCTCCATGCTGGGAATGCTGGAATTTCACATAAGAAGGAATGTGCTGTGAACTCTCAGTGCTCTGGGATTTGGGGCCAGCTGTGCAAGATGTTGGGCAGCTCTCTCAGAATCAAGGAAGAACAGACCACAGGGATTTGGTATGGGCTTTTTTTTCTTTTTTGGAATAGACAGCATACTCTGAAAATAGATAACCTTTGACTCCAGCTTGGTGTCCACTTTCTATGAAGAGTGCTGCAGTCAATCCAGGAAAAAAGGTTCTCCCCCTTTCTATGGTGTCGCTTCCCTCCTGTCCTCTAACAATTATGGATACAGAGAGGCGGGCGGAAGAGCAGCCAGGGTGTGGGGCTGCAGGCTGAACTGTTGACATGTGTTTTCACTGATGAGCTTCTGCATTGTTAAATTTGCAGTCAGGCTTCTTTGGTGCTGGTAGCCTTTTGTGACATAGAGCACCCACCCAGCAGGAAAGGCTTTACCTTAACTAGAAGAATAACCATGCTGCGGGCAGTGTTAGGCAGGGCAGGTGTGTCCTGATTGTTTTTGTCTTCAAATGACCTATTTTGGACAGATTTCCTTCCAGCATTGGTGCTTGCTCTTGGGAGTTGTTGGACTAGGAGGGTGAGCTAAACCCCTGATCCCTGTCACTTTTATAACAACTTGCCAACGAGATACATTCCCCAAAGGAAAAAACAAAAGTTTCTCTCTTCAGCTATTGACAATATAAGAACCCTATGGACAGTGTGCATTTTATATAGATGCCTCAGTTTAGGGGGCATGAATGTTTACTCTTTTCTCTGCCTTCCATTAGCTTAATATCTATTAGCTTTCAGTTAGGATATATTTAGTGATGAATCTGATTGTGAAGAAGTGACTCTGGGCTGCACAGGTGTAAGTGGTAGAAGGATTTTTTTTTTTTTTGGTCTGTGAATGAATTGCCCCCTGGTGGTATGTACCCTAAGGTAGGTGTCGTAGACACCTGCAGAAGGTGATCCAGAACATCTGTTTCTCTCCTGGGTTTATAGAGGCACATAGTTCAAATGACATGCTTAACTTTTGGATAGCTAGACAAGATAAATCTTTTCTTTCTTAATAAATAGTTAATTTAACCTTTCATGTAAACTGTGTGTTTTAGGGATGGTTAAATAATCAAGAATGTAACATATCACCAACTACAGCCTTGAACATAATGAGCATTCTACTTACTGTATAGCAGTTTTAGTTTAGTATGAGGAATCACATCAAATGAACCCTATTACAGACCCAATTAAAGGGCAACCACATTAAAGTGAAAAGGAAAATCTGTTTTTCATCAGCTGAGAGGGAACACAAAGCAGATCTGTGTAGCTCTATGTTATCCTATAGTGTGTTAATCAGATACAAGGTGTGACGGAAACCAGTGACAAAGGGGACCCCTGATAGGGAACAGACATGCTCTGATAATAGGCCAGTTAACGCTTCATAATATTTCAATAGTTCAGTAGTAAACAAAGTTGGAAGTAGAACTTCAAAAAGGATGGCACATTCCTCGCAGAGTCAAACCATACATCTTCTATGACACTTTGGGATTTATGGAAACCGAATGTTAAAAACAGTGATGTCGGGGAGCTCCAAAGAGAATAAAATCAACCATCAGGATTCCTCCTTTTATGTTTCTGGACATGCAATATTTGGGGGGATGGGGGGGCTGGAGAGTAAGCACGTTCTGTCCACCTTCTTCTCATTCCCCCATCCGCTGCTTTTCCAGTAGCCTAATGAAGGGCACAAAGCTACATTTGTATCTCCATGATGTTTAGTTTTCTGGTTTCATTTTTGCAGGAATTCCTTAGTAAAGAAGGTGTACTTCGTGTGTTTAAAGAAACAAATCCCAACTGAAACAACAACAACAAAAAAACCACACAAAATTAAAAAAAAAAGTTTAATAGCTCAAAATATAATTACTGGAAGAATTGGTGTGTTTTAGGGAATTGTTTTGTTCTAAACTTCTTAATTGGGTTTTTGTGCCTTTTGGCTGCAGTCCTGCATTTACAGCTTTTCTTCCATTCTGGTGTTATTCCATTAATCATTTACCCAGTGATGTTTCTGCAAATTTCTGTGGAAAAGCTACAGAACTATTCCTGATCTAGCAGTACTTAGATGAACTTTTTTGTGCTGAGCTTATATAAATCATTCTAGATTATTGCAAATCATCCTTTTCTAGGATTGCTGCCAGAATGAAACTCTTGACAAAACCGATCATTGATCTGACTCTGGTGCAGTCACTTCTTTGTTCTTGGTTCTCCTTCATGGTGGAATGCAAGTTACAAATGTAACCAAGTAGCCAACTGTTTGAACTGATAACTTGGGATTTTTAAGCTATGTGCAAATATTTTCAATATTATAGCCATTAATTTGCCAAGCAGTTGCTAATCCTGTTTTCCAAAATTTAGATGAATGATCGAGGTAAAATACCTGGGAGTTTTAAGCCTCTTAATCTAGGATGGGAAATGTAGAATACATAGGAATATTCTGCTCTCTTGTCATTGTCTAAAGAAAAAGAATCAGTTAAGATCTGAGAATTGTTAACGGATTTTTTTTTTTTAGAAGGATAAGAAGTTCATGTCTATTTATGACTGACATTTAGCTGGTTCAGACAATGGTGTGGAATGGAGCAGCAGTGTTGAGCAAGCAGAATTCATCTGGTGGTGTAACTTTGGGGAGATTAAAATGTTCTCAATGTGCATTTATGGTAAATGTGAATTAGGTAATTTAGGTGCTGGCTTTTCTGCTTTTGAGGACTTCTAAAGGTAAACAAGGTAGTGTAAAAGGGAATCAGCTTTCCCACAAATTAGTCTAATTTGCTGTTTATTAAATCTGTTTGTTTTCTCCCACTTCTTTACAGTCATGATTTCTGGGAATAGTTTTCTTAAGACTGCAGTATGATTTCTGGCAGTTACAAGGTGTTTGTCTAAAGCTTGTGATTCATGACTGCTGGAGGCTGACATAATAGGTAGCCCACAGTTTGGCTCTGGCAGATGCAGCAAAGGAGATGTTTACAAGATGCTGGTCCAATGTCATCATTGAAAGTCATGCCCTTTCATTTTTTTATGGGTCATTTTATAAATCTCAGTGATGAGCTTCCTTTTTCCAGGGGAACTCTTGTTTTGCACTGTTATTTCTAGCCTCTCCTTTTAATCAAGAGTGGAAGAGGGGAAAAAGATCAAGAGGCAGAAATAGCATGAGATGTTCTTTTTCGAAGCAGTATGAGGCATAGGTATGTTTTTGTTGGGTTTTTTTTTTCATGTTTTGTGTGTTGTTTTTTTTTTCCTTTCTCCTTCCCTAAGGTTGCTGCATTACTGTATGACTTACAGAAACCTGGAATTTTGCTTGAGGCTACTGAGCACTGGCAATATCTATAGAACCCATAGGTGATAACCTGCTCTGTGTATGGAACTTATGCAGGAGACTGGGTTTTGAACAGGATCACTTGTATGCCAGGATGGTGCAGAGGGCGATTAGAAAGGTCTAATAATTAGTGTTGATCAGAGGTACAATCAGAGAAATTTAGAATAATGCAACAGAATGATCAGAGACCCAAATCTGCAGGCTCTTGCATGGATGTTCCATCAAAAGGGAGTTTACTTTCTGCTTTAAACCAAGAGAAACTTGCCATTTCTCCAAGTAAAACAAAGTTTAAAAGCCCACTGCCATAGAATAACGTTTGTGGTTGTACAAAGCGACATAACTCCCCATGAAATCTTGGATGCTTGAGATATTCAGTACTGATGTCAGAGAAGCCCCTGCCGGGATGGCTGGTCCAGCTGGTTTTTGTGTTATCAACCAGTCAGAAGGGTGGAAAAGGCACAGGGTATAGAGTGTGTTACCTGTCAATAGCAACGAAGACAAGGTAGTTGAATATTAAGTCAGTTTAAAGGCTCAAGTTCAGTCTATAGGGGTTTCAGAAGCTTAACCTGAGCTACTAAGCCGACTTAATTCTGTTTTCACTGCTATTTTTTGACCTCTGGTTATAGACAGATCTACTTTTGCATGTCTAGCTGGAGCAGTTTAAGAAATTACCACTTCTGAAGCTAAGGCATTGTCTCTAGTTGTGTGAATTCTCTTCATCTCCTTCAGGGCTGAGTAAAACGGATTTTAAAAACCGTAAACTACTCCAGCTAGATCTCCAAGGAAAGTCTGTCTAGATCATGTGTAAGCCAACATAAGAGTTAAGAAAAGATTTTCAGTTTTTCTCTCCTTTGTAGTTAGGCTAGAAGACAGTGAAGTGTGACCTGTTTCACACGGGTATTTCTTCTCACAAATAAAAACACTTTGGTTATGAGTGTTATTCTTGTGCAGAATCCTTTGATTAAAAAAGTGTTGACCGTGGTATGTTATTTGTGAATCTTCCCCAGTCAACAACATCTGCAGGTTTCATCTGTTGATGAGTTTCCTATAGTTAGCTGTGCCCTGTCATTCCAGTCATATTGAGAAACTGAGTCTGTGATCCCTCTGTGGTAATCAACAGCCCACATAGTCTGGTCTGTTCAAAGGAGCCTTCTAAACAGCTGATTGCAGTGACCATAGGCTGTGTCACTTCCTTCTGATGCTCCTTTGTATCGGATATCACATCACCTGAGTGCAATCAGGCTGTAATCCAGTTTGAAATGTCATGCCTACACTTTGTTTCCATAGCGACCAGAACCTATATCCTGTTTTCCTCAGCTTTCTGGAGAAGTTCCTCTCAGATTTTAGTTTTGTGTATTGGATTCCCATATCCTCTTTATTACGAATGTTGTGTACCATTTCCGTGGGCATTCAATATTAAACATAGAAAGCCATTATAAAATCTGACAAGAAGTTGCCAACTAAATCCTGTCTTATTGGAGCTCATGAAACAAAATGAAGATGATTGGTTTTATCATAACTTTTTTTTTGGCTGTATTTTCTAGTAACTAGTTGTCCTAGTAACACTCGTCTAATGAGGATGTGCAGGGTATTTGGCCAGGGTTAGTAATTAATTACTGAAATCCCCCTGAAAACTGGCAGTAACTGGCTCTTCTGGATAAACCAAATGAGACTGCGATGAAGGAACTTTCTCGCTCAAAGCGGGAAATTTTTCTGCATGGTGTAAAGTTACAAACCATGAAGGGAAGATTGTTCTGCTGCATGTACAAAAACAGAATAATGCCTAGTGCTTGCAAAACCATTCCCTTGTTTGCTCCGAGTACTCTGCAAACTGAATAGACGATTTAAGTCGCTAACCCCTGAAAGTTACATCTTTTGCTGACAATAAATTCCTCTGCTGTTTCCTGTCAAACCAAACAGCTTTGTCTGTACCTCATCCTACAATATTGTGTGGTGATTTTTTTAACAGGAATATGATGAGGAATGGGCTAAAAAAATCCAGAGCGAGAAATTTCGATGGCACAACTCTCAGTGGCTGGAGATGGTGGAGAGTCGTCAGATGGATGACAGTGAGCAGTACCTGTATGGCGATGATCGTATTGAGCCCTACATCCATGAAGGGGATATTCTAGAAAGACCTGACCTCTACTACAATGCAGGTGAGGCAGCGTGCATTGTATTCAGGACAGAGATTGCTATCTCTGTGTTTGGAACTGGAGCTTGATGTGGGACTGTAGAGAGAATCTGCTGACTTGAAGCAGTGGGACAGTTACCCTTTTGTGTCGCTGGGAGCAGCACTGATGCATGCTAGCCAGGGATGGGCTTGTCCTTGTTAGGATGTTAGTGACAGACTGAGGACTGTATATCCACGACCCTGTGAAGGGTTACAGGTCTTCAGAAATATGAGTAGACCTATCCTGGAGAGCTAATGGAGCATGACAATTGGTTTGAGTACAGGTGGCCCAGCCGTGTTCTTCACACCTATTTCTTGTGTCCATAGCTTGCTTGCTTTGCAAACACAAACTTTTTCACATCTCTGTTAAATTCACAGCTATGGGATTTGATCCTGAATTTTGTTCTGCCTTGTGTGTTAGTTCTGTAATGGAATTTTTATTGCAGATCTTGATGAAAGACTTCAGTTGAACCACATCAGACTTCTAGGTTTCCTTAGCAGAGGCAATCATTCTGTGACTTTCAGCTAATCTGGTTGTATGATTTTTGCTGTCATATGTCTAGGGAAGTGTGTGAATCTCTTCTCTAAATTATACTTTTTTTTTTAAATTCCCTTGTAGGAAAAAGTTTTATTACCCGACAATTTGAAGGAGTTAGGAAAAAAAGAAGGAAAATTATTCTTTGTCCTGCTTTCTGCTGGGATGGAGTCATGTTCTTATTTGATATTAACTCTAATACATTTTCTAAAGAAAAAAGACATTTCTCATCATTTAGCTTAATCCTCTTAGTAGCGCATAATGAAACAGTTCTGGAGGGTCTCAAGTGAAATCTGCTCTGTCTCTCTCCTTCCGTAAAGACTTTATAGTTACTCAGAAACTAGAATTTGCCATGCTGGATTAAGACACTGATGTATCTAGTCCAATATCCTCTTGCCAGCTGTTTCAGAGGAAGGCTCAAAAAACTCTGCAAGAGACAATCATGGAATAATTTGCCCACCAGATAAATGTCTTCATAACTTTTAATAACTAGGAGTTTGCTTATGTTCTCAGACTTGTGGTTTTATATCCTTTTCAAACTCCTGGATGACTGTGTGTGCATGTATTTTGTTTTAATTGCTGGGTTTGAGTCTGTGGTTTTTTATTTTCCACATAAGTGTCCAGTCCTTTGCTATGAAGCATGAGTCACAAAACTCTATGACTCTGGATGAATTTGCAGGAATAGTAATAAGAAAAACAAAACCACTAAGACCCATAAACTTTACTTGTAGTTGCTGTGAGAAAATAATTGTGCAAGATCTCAGTAGCATTTCAAAAATTATTCTCAAAGGATATCAGAACTTAAAGATTTTTTTCTTCTAGTTTTCATTAAATGTGTCAGCCGTAGTAACTTGCCTTTTTAGTGGTGTGTGTTTTCCTTTTTGAATCCTATAGCTTTGTCTTGCTCTACTAGACCTACAAGGTTAGCAGTGTGAGCCACGTGTCGTACGGTACCAGGGTCTTTTATTACATCAAGTCTCCTTTGGGCTTCCTAACTTAAAGATGTGCTAGCATGCCTGTTGTAGTCTCCCCTTTACAGGTCTTAATAATAAACCCTTGCTTATTTCATAGGGTTGTTGCTTTTCCCCATAGTGTGAGCTAGAGCTGGAGCGGCACTAGAAACACGGGCTTTTAGTCATGTATGTTACAGGCTTAATGTTATTTGAACAAAGATTTTTGTGTTGGAATTTATATTTGACCAGGAAGGAGAGGCAGATTTCCAATGATATGTTCTGCAGATGTTTGAAAAGTGCTTTTTTTTTTAAAAAAAGGTATAAGAGTAGGTGATTATATTCAAAATACAGATTCAGGTTCCTTCCGACAAGTGCCAGTATAATGGTGTGCTTCTGAAGTCTGCTAGATTTAGACTTCTGAGATTTCACCATTTGGGTTTCTGAAGGACAGAGCATTACTTAGTCACAAAATAATAAATACAAATCTTTGTGCAGTCATAAATTAAATGCTTGTATTTCAATTTGATAATTTTAGAAATGACCTGCACTGGTGGCTGATGCTCTGCAAGTTCTGCCTCACCGTAATAATTCTGGAGTTCACTGATGGCAAGATGAATTCCTTATTGCGATGATACACCAACATCTCTCTTGTGTAGTAATTTAAACCTACATGAAAAACTTGGTGGAATCTCTGAATTACCTTCATGAGTTTGGTGCCTCTCTTGCTCTGAAAGTACATAACCCTAATTTATGTTGAAATGTACATAACAACAGATGTCCTTTGTGTAATCATATTATATGCAGCTGATGCTATCCATGTGCTTTCATTTTCCTGTAAATTCATGTGAGCCATAACTCTGAATGTTATGGTTTGAATGTTAGCACTCTTGATTGAAGACACTTTAAATAGTGGTAGCTCTAGCCTCAGAGTTAAAATGTAGTGCTTTCTTTATTAATATAAAGATAGATGTTATTTTTAAGTCTCTCTTCTTTCAAATAAATTTTAACCAAACCTGACTGCTTAAAATACATAGTCATTGAAATGGATTGTTTTTGATTTGAAGTGCTGCAGGTATGAAAGTGCTAATGTTCCCCTTCACTTTTTTTGTGTGAAAAATACAGAATAGGTGGTGAGATAGGAAAACTTGGTACCGGTGTTAATAATAGCCATTCCAACTTTCCTTCCTGTTCATTGGTCATTTGACATCCATACAATATCCCAGAGCACCCATGTCTAGTTGAACATGCTGAAAGACAGTAATATCGATCTGTGCCAGATTATTGGCTTGTCAAGTAAGACTCTTTCACATACTGTATACACATGTATACAATTAGAATATAGCCATGTACAGCTATCTTATGCTGCTAAAATGCAGTCTGATCGTGGCCAGCATTTTTCACTTACAATCCGTTGTGTTCAGTCACTTTCCCATGAGGTATTATCTTCTAAATGAATCTCTGTAGCACCTCATCAAATGTCTGTTAGAAATCTAGATGTGTCAATTCTATTCCTTTTATCATTTGTCACTATATTATCTTCAAAAACATCAGGTAAATTCATAAAGCACAGGGAGATTTGTTTGAATGCCTGAGTCATCATCTCTAAGCCCTTGTGTCTGTAAGTAACTTTCCACTGCTTCCTGCACAGGCAGTTTTAGTAGTTTTGAAACCACAGAGGTTAAGCTGAGTGGCCCGTGACTCCCCGGATCTTATCTCTCTTTCTTTAAAGTGGAATGGCATTTGTAACTTCCTAGTCATTAGGAATCTCTCTCTCCTCTGTTAAACTATTAAAGTATCAGTCTGAATGTACCTGTTTCTGCCCTGTTTTTATTGGAGTGCTTTCTGCACTGCAAGTCTGGGATTGTTTTCATGCAGTAATGGAAACACTGATGTCTGTTTTAATGGAGTAGCTCATTTTATCTGATTAGAGCCCAATACTAATTACCAAGCAAGATCTGTGCCCTTAATATTGACAAGAAATGTGTTTTGTGAATGGGAACAGGAAAGGGTTAAACTGGGCTCTTATTCAGCTGGGGTCAGTTCGCTGACTTTACCTCAAAGGCACTCTGGATTTACACTGATGTAACAGGGAAAATGTTAGCCCCCAATTTTCTCCTCTTCCTTATAAAGCAAGAGGAGACTGTGAAGCCTTTGCAGAATACTTTGGTCTTCACAGGTGTTTGTATCTTCATATACCAGTGTTTTAATAAAGAGGAAGCAACAGAAAAGCATGACCTGTGTTCTTGAGAGTATATCACGTGAAGCAACCACCCTTTTGGGAAATAGCTAGAAGACATTAAAATATGGGGGAGATGAAAGAAACAGGTTTGAAGTTGCTGTCCTGTTTTTTTTTTTTTAACCAGTTTTAAGAGATGCAGTGGTGAACGGTAGAGTCTGGACAATTAAGACCTTTGCTACTTTTCTCCTTTTTTGTTGCTGGCCCAGACTAATGTTTGACCCTTCTCATTACTTTTTATCTGGGCTCACTTTCATGATGGGGCAGACAAGATCGGTTTTGATAAAAACTTTATAGTCCTGAGGAAGAAGCAGTAAGAGAGTATTTCTTAGGTACAACTTTTTTCAGGGCAGTAGGCTGAGCTACTTCGAGTCCCAGTGAGGTTTTTTTTGTAATTGAAGTTACTATTTTTCAGTATTTTTGTTGCTTGACATTCCTCCCAGAAATATTGCAAGTTGCTGAAGAACCAGCACAGGTTGTGTTGCCCACTTGCCCTGAAGCCATGCTCCTTCATACAGTCACTATATCTTTCTTGCTTTTATAGATGGCCTAATAGCCCCTGATGGAGCAGTGAGTCCGGATTTCTTCAGTGATTACCATCTTCAGAATGGAGACCTTGTTGGGCAGCATCCATTCTCTAGCAGGTAAATTGTTTGTAAAGAATGCATATAATCCAACAACAGCTATCCAGGTTTCTTTATAGGGCTTTGTTTGCGGTGTTCAGCAGTTTTTGCCCTCTTAGCAGTGGAAATGGTTTACACTAAAAAAAAAAGTTCTAGCATGTCTTCTGAATTACATTTCTTTTAACATACTAATGTGTTGTAATACATGATAGCTTTACAAAAGCAGTAGAATAAAAAAGTAGAACACACAAGTAAGTACATGTTTTGACAATTACTCAAATATTCTTCAGACGTTGTTGGGAAACATCTAAAAGAGGCTTGAGATGCTGATTACCTAGAAGACTTTTGTTTCCAATATTCTTAAATTGTTAAAAATAAGTTTCTCAGCTGCCGAAACTATTTCTGTGGGTTTGGTTTTTTTGTTTTTATTCCCTTAACCTAAGTTTTCCCAAAGTATTCTCAGTTAGATTACCGATGGCTCTTTGAAAATTTGCTAGATGAGCAAAAGATGTGAGCTTGACTTTTAGGAGATGTTTCTTTGAATTCTCCCTCTGTTGAATGACCTCTCCTTCTCTGAATGTTTGCAAGCTGTTCCAGTTTGAATTTCTGAGTAGACCTCCACGACAAGTTCCAAATAGAAAAAGACTCATTTCAAAGAATGAAATCTTCATAGATCCTGTAGCGTTTAGGAAATGCCTTTTACAGAGCATGAATTATGTGCATTCATTAGCAGGAAATATTTCAAACACTTTACAGTCAAGGTACAGAACTCACTTTAACAGGATGCTATCTGGACATGCCCAGCCCTGTGGTTGAAGTTATTTCTTTCCAAAGGAAGAATGTTATTTTCACCACGTAAACTGTAGTCACCTTTGTAAAATATGAGTAATTCACAGTATGTACTGCTGAAGCAAAAAAAGATTTTTCTCCCTTGCTTTGGCTTCTTGTATTTGTTAAAGAGCAGTGGACAGTTACACTTGTTTGTTTGTTCTATGTCTGATGTGCCAGAAAGTTGAACATTCAACAGGGGTGGAATGGTGGTAATGTTTTTAAGAAAATAAAAAAAACCTAAAATGCTCAGATCAGGAAAAAAAGTAGGACTTAAGTGATGGATCATCTTGAAAAAAGGAAGTGTTTATACTAAGGAAGGATCAAGTTCAGACTGGTGTGTAACCCTTTGGGTGGAGCCTACGTTTGGGAAGGGGGTACTGGTGCTGATCATTTCCAAATGGGCAACCTTCATTTCAGAGCATGCAGGTGAGAGAGAAACTGAGGGAAGTATGAGCTATATGCTACTCTTGGAGTCTTACTGTTACTTACCATCTTCAACTTTAAAATAGACACACAGCCCAGGAGATGACAGATTTCTGTATTAACTGGAACATTGTATGGCTATGTGGTCCCAAGTCTTCATGTCCCCCTGGAGATGGGGAGAAAGGTGTGTAGGGGGAAGCTTGCAGACTCCTTTGTTGCCAAGACACTTAGATATAGCCCCAGTCAAGATGCTCTTGTTTTGCTGGTAAGCTTTCAACTGGAAAATATCTTGAGTGTAAGAGTTAAAGTAGATCACTCAACCTCAAATCTCAATCCCTTATCAGGGAGCTATGTTAGTAAGCTGCTTTTTAACCTGCTTGTATTCCAACTAAAATGAGTAGCAAAATACATCTGGTGTATACCTGCTTAAATTAAGTATTTGTAGAATTTCCTTGTAACGTCTCAAGGCATTTTGGAGGCTTACCTTGAGAAAGAGAACAGTCAAAAACTGCAGTTTGGCTAACGAGAAACTTGGTAATTGCCCCTTGTTGATAGCCTCTGTAAATATTCAGATTTCTCATTCGAAATCGGTTTTCTAGGAAGGCTTTTTTTTATATGATTGCTCCATGGATTTATCTGCAGTCCAGACACACAGTCTAATTGGAAACAGCGTGGGCTGCTGCAAGTGTTCTGTCCTATTTGTAACAGAGCAGGACTGAATTGTTTGATAGAATAGATACTGGCAGTTGAACGGCGAATCCCGGTTTTCAGATGTGTGTCATTATTGTTTTGAACTTCTTGGCGCCAGAAGCCAGGATTTCCTGATGCTTAGAGCTAATGTAAAATGCATTAGTGCTCCAAAGCATGAGCCATGGAATTGCCAGTCCCATGAGTTTGGAGAGTCACACCCTCCCTTTTCCCAAATTTGAGTTGGTGTTGGAAGGTAAAACCATACGTGCTAGAGACCCTAATTAAAAATAATAGCAGCAAGTCAAGGCTCTTTTTATGTGTTATATAGTGTACATTTCACCCGTACCAAAACTTAATTCTAGGGTATTTTTATGCTTACAGTTTAAAGCTAACAAGAACCTTATGTCAGGGATTTATTTTTAACCAGTTCCAGCTTTTAATAAATCAAATTTTTGTTAGAAAAATGGTTCGTTTTTCTATTATTAATATTTGAATACATTTTCAGGAACTTTTTTAAAAGAAAGCTGAGTTATGATTTGCATAGAGATCTAGCAAGTCAATTGTAACCTTTTTTTGTGCATTGAAAGAGGGATGGCCTAATAATGAGTAGATGCATATTTTTGGTCTTTTCATTTGTTATGCTTTTTTTTTTTTTGTTATACATTTATTTGTTGTGCCTGTGTCTTCTGTTCTTGGCCTTTTATATTAGGTTCTTTAATTCTGTAATAGAAACAGGAGTTTTCTAAGCAGTAGGGTGAGTTGGGAAGGCGTCTTTTTTTCTGTCATTTAAAATCACCTTGTGTAATCTAATTCTTTCTTCTCCTTTCTGCACTCCTAGGAGGAAGACTTAGGATATATTAGCTCTTTATTTTCTCTGAGGTTATTTCCTATCCTCACAGTGTGCTCAGGCTGGATCAAGTCTTCCCTTTGCCTGCAGGAGAGCAGAACAAGTCAGCCAGAAACACTCACCTTTTTAGTGCCTCCGTGTCACTGAGAAGCTGAGCTAGTGTTGAGCTGGCGTTGAACTAGCGCTGGTGCCCCCAATGCATTATTTGCATTACCACTTAAGCCCTATGTCATGGTTTAAGTATGTTCTGGTCACCAACCTCATTTTTTTTTTGAGCCAAAGAAACGAGTCTTTGAGGAAAGGTTTTCAGGGACCGCAACCAAATTCAAGTCACCTTGAAGATTTTCACTGTAAGCAATATTTACTAATACCTGTGCAAGGGAGCTCAGCCCAGCTGATACAGCTGCCCTGTATCAGGTTGTTATAACAGCTACACTGCATTGAGCAGACAGTGAAAACCATGTGCTTCCTTGGTTATAGGATGCTAGTTGTAGCAGAGGTCTGGGCAGCCTCTGCCATTGCAGTTCCACCATGTTACATTCTGGAAAATTCAGGGGAGTTGGAGCAGCAGCCGTATCCAGATGTGCAATTGATGAAGTAGTTGACTTTCCTGTACTGCAACCACCTCCTGTGGAGCCCCTGTCCCAGGAGACCCTGGACTTATGTATGTAGACCTGCTGCACAGTCTTGGACGAGTAGGGAAGTTCTTTTTTGAAGACAAGAGTAGAACAGTTTAAAACAGTTGAGATATTTATAGGCACCTGCACCCGCTGGGTTAGCACATAGGGTTGTTTTCCCTGATAATTTTTAAGAGGGTAGCATGAACTAATACTATTAGCAGTAAGAACATCTGTAGATCGAGTGAATTAGGTGGAGTATCTTAGGGGTTGCATTTTTTCAAAGACGTTACCTTCCCTTTACAGGGTTTCCTGGACTTTTCTTTGAAACCTACAGTGCTGACTGCTGTCAGAGCTGAGAACACTACCTTGCATGATCAATTCTTACATCATGAAGTACAGAACAACTTTGAAGGGAATTGTAAAAGTATCTAGCCTAAATTCAGTTTGTAGATTGTTTACTTTCTTTCTGGCCATATCCTGAAGCAAGCAGGGATAGTTGTTTCTGGTACTTGTCAGCATAAAGGAGAAGGAGCACGTAAGTGAAGACCTGGGAAGTTGTTGTTTTTGTAATACTGCCACCCTCACTTTAGGAACCCAAGGCATTGTTCGAAATAGAAATGCTTTGTTTTCTGGTAATCTAACTTGTGTGTTTTGCAGCTTTAGCTCTTATTTCTCACCTATATTCTTAGTGGAGTTCTGATGTTGTGTATGATGTCTATAAATAGAATTATTCAAGAATATAATGTACACAGAAGTGGTGATAAAATACATAAACAGCATATCTTGTTTTCCTCTAAGGTTTGGAGCAGAACGCAAACAGATTGTAAGTTATGTTTTCCATTCAGCAGAAAATACATGGCTGAGGAGCCTGTTTTGACAGCTTGTATCCAGGTTTTTTCATTGGCTAGGAAAAGACTTTTGTGATTAGATTACCAGCTTTAAATTGTCTTACTGTCTTTCAGAAGCAGATGGGCATTAGGCATAGATTGGAAATTTTCATCTGTTATTAAAATGTGTATTCAAGGCTCCTGGTTCTGATAACTCTTAATATAGAGTGAAAGTTTTATGATTGTAGCAAACAAAAAATCCTTCACCTTTGGCTAATGTGATGACAGCTTAGTGTCTGAGCTGCAAGGGAGAAAGACCAGCTGAAAGACATCTTCAGGAATCTGTGGTCATTTATCAAATTCTAATCACTTTCTAGAGACTAATTACTTTCTTAAAACACAAACGTAATAGTGATGGATAAATACCTCATAATAGAGATAGCCACAGTATTTTTCTTACCCTTTAGGGAAGAAACTGCTTTTTAACCTTTCCCAGCTGTAACTAGATAATGGGACAAACTTTAAATGCAAAAGACAATTTTTTGTTAGTATCTTCATCGGAGTTCCCAAATCTTCTCTCTAGCTTTAGAAAGATTAATAGTTAGGAATGCTGGAGCTAGCCAAAACTTTTTTTTTTTCTTCCCGAGGAAGTTTTCTCCGGTACAGAATCCTTTAACCTCATTATAAAATGTAGCAGAGCTGCCATTGCACAATCTTTGTTTTCACTAAGGCAAGGCTTTGCTGTGTGTGTGCTGTTCCCGGTGTGTGCGCTCACATCTCCTCTCAACAAAGATCTGATTGAAGCAGTGAGGTTTGGCACGTCAAACAAAACCAGTTTTATGGGGTGGCTGCCTGTCTCTGTCCTTGGTGGAACATCTTTCCTCTTGCCTGGATTTACAGGCTAAAACTGTAGCTGCATTTCTTCTTTTTGCCGTGGCAGGTCATCGTGAGATTTTATGTGGTAAGTATATGGAGCCAGGACCTTGCAGGGTGCTCTGTGTTGACTTCAGTTAAGCTCTGTCTGTTGTTGGCAAGTATAAGCATGCATAACTAAGCTGTTGTGTCTTGAGTTGAGGAAACTGTGGTGGTGGGGTCTTCAGTAACTTAATACACGGCCCTAGGTCCTGGCAGGAGCACAGGGAAGACGGTTACTGCGACTCAGCTTATCACTAGCGAAGCTACCCCTGTGTAATGTCTGCATATGCTCAAAGTCCATGCTGAATGGCAAGATAGTCATATCCACAGGTTGTTTGTTTTTTTTGCTTGGATACCCTGCTGAAAATCAGATGTGAATTTTCGTGGGGGAAAGACCTAGGTCTGTAGCCTTCCATTCCTGTTGACTCCTGCAGTGTGGTGTGAACTGTCGTGTGTCACAGCTGAATAGCTCCTGGTCAGGTCAGGCACAGGACCTGCGTCAGGTGCTGGCAAATGCTCACTTTGGGAATGTTTATCAAAATGTTTTTAAATGGTTGTACTTGTAACTTGTATCCTACATAGACATTTATATCTATATTCCATATAGATCCTCATATTCAATTAGATTTGCTAAAAGCAGTCATGTCGTACTTCTCAAGCACAGAAGTCAGGATTTCATCTCTTCCTTGCCTTAGTGTCTAAACCCTACAAGATATATTGCTGATACAAAGAACTTCCTTCCTAAGGAAAGGACTGAAGGAGTTGGTGACCCTGCTATGGAGTATTTGTCATCCATGTTGTATTTTCAGTAATGTGCGCAGTTTATTTAGAATTTTGAATGTTCCCTTCCCAGCCTTTCAGCAGCTAAGTGCCATCTTGCAGGCTATCTCTGAAGGTGAAAAACTAATACATTAATAGACAGTAAAAGTGAGCTGCCTCAGGCAACCCTTTAGAGCCATCAGCGGCAGAAGAAACTTTTGTTTGTGGTTCTTGGAAAGATTAGCTTAGATAAAAAACATGTTCTCATGTGGGGTCTGTGCTACAGGAGAATGAAAAGTATCCACATGTCTCTTTGCTCATCATTTGAATAGAGACAGTAATGCCTTCCTGTCTTAGAAGTGGACATATAGTGAGTATAAAATCTTTTTGTTAATGGAAAGAAAAGTTAATGGAGTGTAAATTATTACTACAATATGATTCTACTTCCAAACATTTAACCATAGGGATATTTCTGACAGATCTGTGCATTACTTTTTCTTTTCTATACTTAACCTTTATTTTAAAAATGAAAACAAAAAAACCTTTTTTGCCTTTGCAATATGTTCATCAGAGCTGTACTCAACTTCTACCATTTGGACACTATTTAATTTGCATTTCCCAAGAGAATTGAATTAGTTTTTATTAGTAAATTGAGCCTATAACCTTGTAGGCAGGTTTTATTAGTTTATCACACATCAGTATTAGCAAATTGTAAATCCCACTGAAACGAATTTGAAAAGGCCTTAAAGAGAAGCCCAGAAGCAGTGAAGTTTCTGGAGACAAATAAGGAGATTTTTTTTTTGGTGGTGTGTTTTTGGGTTGGTTTTTTTGTTTTTGTTTTTGTTTTTTTTTAAACGACACAAAAACTTTGTTAGTGATGGCAGAGTCATAACTTTTTTTATCACATTCTGTTGTCCTAACTGCCTACATGTTTAGTTTTAAAGAAGTTAAACAGAATATGGTCAGGAGGATTTCCCCAAATTTTTGATATGGCTCTGTATGGCTTGACATAAGACATAAAGCACACTTCTCGTTTGGACAATGCAGCATTTACTGACTCTTCATGTGAAACAGGCAGGTAAGTTTCTTTTTGTTCATCAGTGCCTCTTCAGGTGGTACACATGCTTGAAATTAAGATCTTGCATCTAAAAGATAGTAAAAAGGAAGCAGGAACTGCTGCCTTTTGGAGGGTTTTGATCCCAGTCTGGGACAAGCTTATTGAAAGACTTCACTTGATTTCTTCAGGTCCTGCATCATGGCCTAAATCAAAATTCACTGTATCATTGTTTTCCTTGAGTACTTAAATGTGGGAGTGGTGCTTCCAGAAAAGTGCTTCATCACTAAGAGCTTTGAATGCAAGCTTGAATTCCTTTGTGTCTAGTTTATAATATTTTGTTTTTGCACCAGTACTAAACTAGTTTTCTCTTTCCTCTCCCCGGTTTTCTAGGTAGTGGTCGTACTCTCTCCTAGCTGTCACATTATTAGTTTTTTCATACTGTCTTCTGAAAGCCATGTTTATAGAAATTAAACACTGAAGCCTGATCACATTATAATCCAGTGTAGGTGTCACTAGTATGCATTTGCCCAAATTATGCTGCTATGATGCGGACAGTTACTGTAGCATTTTTGAAGACCAGCAGTCTGATTATTCAAGGGGAAGAAGATTTTTTTCTCTATGACCCATGTTCATCAATGAGATTCTCCCAGGGTTTGGAGATCTGTGTATACTGTACCACTAAAGGATGAGGGCCCAGCCCTGCCTGTAATTTGGGAATATCCATATGAAGACAATATTTTTCATATCCAGCATTCTATATACAGCAATGGTTTTTTTATGTGCTTGGGTGCTTCTTTATTATTATTCTGTTCTTAGACTGTATCAGGAGAAGCTTCCAGGCAGCTCTCTTTGTATGCCCCAACACGCAGACGATGTCCCCAGTGCAGCACCCAGGCTTTGCCCCAAAGAGCTGGTTCAAGACAGGCAGGGAACCAAAGGCAAGAAGAGAAGTTACTCATCCAAAGTCAGGTGCCAGAGGCTGGAGTAGAGAGCGCTCGCCTGTCTGCTCTTGCAGTGCCCCAGTGACCGGACCACACCACCTCTCCAAGGTGTGTGGTCCGTAATCGTGAAGGATCGTGTTGCACTTGTTTCATTTACTGTAAGAGCTGTTTAATTGCTCTGAACAATTACACTAGTATGCTAAGAAATGAAATAGCTTCCTTGGGATTATTTTAAAGATGCAATTTTTTCAGCATGTTGTAGATACCATTTGGGAAGGGAGTTAGTACTGAGGTTTTAATGCACTTCAGCTCTTTTGGAATATAGGATACTTGGGTCTCTTTCACTTGCAGTCACTTCTTTTACTTTTTTTTAGTTGCTTTTTATTTTACTATATTCCACCTGCAGTTGGCGTTATTTAACCAAGATGGTTTAGTTGGCTATTAAGAATTTTAAAAGAATAACAAAATGCTGTAACAGTTAGCTCAAGTCCTTTGGAATGTCTTACCAAAAAATCCCCCAAACCTGGGTCTGTCTCTTCTGAAATGTAACATTAATTAATTCCCACGTTCTGTCTGCTGCTCTTAGTCCCTCCAGATGTGCTACTAGGAATAGACTGGCTCCCTGGTTACAAGCCATCTGGGCTCTGTAAACTGATTTGCACTTATATTAAACAATAAGTGAACAGAATGCGGAAGAGTTATTAAAGCAAATGTACATTGCTTATAAATCTCAAAGTAAAATATTAAAACGTAGTAAATGGGAATGGAATGTGCAAATGAAGACCTGCTTGTTTTTAATGAGTTTAGCTGTGACCTTCTCAATTTCAACCAAAAGAAAAGAATTTTTTTTCTCTTAAAGAAAAAAAAAAAAAGAGAAAAAGAAACTATAAAACTGCTTACAGAAGTATCTGAGACAAAAACAAGGAAATATAATGTTCTAAACTTGACTGGTCCAAACCACTCAAGCTGCTGTGACAGCTCATAAAACTGAGAGTAGTTTTTAACTGGACTCTGTTTTACATTGCCAGAGTGAATTTTCCTTGCAGGAAGTAGCCAGAAGGTTTATTTAGTTTCCAGACTGCTGCTTTGATCTTTCCATTCTGTCACTTCTCAGGTTACATAGCCCTTTTTCACTGCAGTAAATCTGCAACAGTTAATGAGAATAAAATTTCCTCCTTCTCACTGATCGCATGCTGTTAAATGCCAAACCACAGCCAGCAGCATATTTGCAGAATTCAGCTGCACTGTACAAAAACAGCACAATCAGTTTAATCTTGTTGTTTTTGTAATTCATTTTATTGAGCTTTCCTTTTTCAAGTGACCTATTTTATCAAGACAAGTTGGTTGCAAGGCCAGGCCTGGAAGAAAGATTTAAAACTGTAATAATGTGAAGGGTGTTTTGTATGCTATGTATAAGCATCCTCCCAGGATTCAAAATTAAACCTACAGTGAGTAGTTTTTAAAAGTCCCGTATATCAGTGGGATATTTCTTATGGTTATTATCTGAACTGAACGTGTACTGCAAACAAGTCTCTAGTATAAAAATCAATGTAACATCAAATTAATTTATTTGACAAATTTTTTTATTTTAAAATTTTGTTCTTAGAATCTGTTTATCAGCTTCAGCCATTCAAGTATGATGACTGAACCACCCTTTTCTCTTCCCCCTGGAAAAGTTACTTTTTTTTTTTAATCTCATGGTTTAAAAAAAAATCTTCTAGTTTACAGAGTTTATTTGCCATCTGGGTTTTGAGCTTTTTAAGTTTTATTTTTCCAAGACTCCCTGCCCAGCTGTTGGCCTGGAAACATTCTAATTTTTGTTCATTTAGTTAAAGTTGAAATTTTTGCATAATAATGCTACTCTGAGGTATACATCTCCAAGAAAATCTTCCATATCTGTGTTTGTAACTGGCTTGTTCCCTAATACATCTACCTGGTGTTAGCCCTAAGAAAGAAAGCAGTGAGGGACAGAGATTTACTTTCTTCTTGGTTTCCATTAAAATCATCACTGATTTGGGATAGATTTTGACAAGACTTCAGCTAGGGCCCCGTGTTGATACTTAAAAGTGGTTGAAAACTGGACAATCATCTATGGTAGGTAAAAAAAAAAATTAAATTTTATTCATCAGTAATAATGCTCCGACTGCATTTGCTGTGTGCTCTAGTGAACACTGCAAATCCCCTAGTAATGTTAACTTTCAGAAAAGACTTTAAAAGCTTTTATTGGCTGCAGCTGTAAGTCAAAGCAGAACAGGTTTTTTTGACTCTCTCTCCCTCCTTCCCTCCAGCATCTGAATGATCATCCACATTGAGGTGCCTGATTCTTGGTGCTGAGCCCTGGAGACAGCACGACTCTTGGCCAGGAACCTGTTGGCATGGCTCTTCTGGGTATTTGTGCCCAAGAGGGAACTTTTTTCCCCTATTTCTGTTGAAGGATAGAGCTAAGTGGCAGTGCTTGGACTTGAGGGGCTTGTATAAATATTTAAAGGAGTAAGTCTTCAGCTGTGAGCGCGTCAATGCAGGGCACTGAAAACTTGCATTTCCACTTCAGCTATGTATCTCAGAATACATTTTCACAGTGAGCCTGCTCTGTAACCTATCGCAGGAAGCAAGAAACGCTCCCAGTCTGCAAACGGGAATGCTAGTCAGAAGCCTGTGGAAGACGTGGACCAGATCCTGAGCTGATCTAGTCAGTGACACCCGTCACCTTTATGAAGTTGCCACTACAGGATCTTATTCTGCTCAGGCTGTTGGCTGAAGCTTCTGCTAGAGCTCAGTAAAAGAGACGCTTGAAACCTTTCCAAGCCAGACGCGTTACTAGTTTAAGTCAATGCACTCCTCGATTTATGGAGTTGACACAAATACTTTGGACTGTGCAAGGAGAGAGGGAGAGGGAAGGACGTCCTCTTTGCTTTTTATTGCCTGCTCCTCAGGGCTTTTTTATTTTAGTTCTTAATTAATTTTTTAAGAAATGGATATATCTAATCAGTGGGTTTGGCCATTTTTTGAGCCAGCAGCACAGGAGATGTTTCTGTCAGGCTTACAATGGCAAGTCAGAACTCTTGGTTTCCGTTCCAGCTCTGACTGTGCACTTGACCTTTTAACAAGTCCTGTACAGAATAGCTGAGAAACTCCCCATCCGCGTGGCAGAGCTGAGCCTGGGTGAGGGAATGCTAGTGAAATTATCCCCATGCCCTTCAAGACAGCTGTATGAAACAATCTGAGTTCCTGAGTTGCTATTTTGCCCCCAGCTGTATTCTGGATTTGTTCCGTTTCTAGCAGATCAGAAATATTCTTTTTTTTTTTCCTCTTTGAAGGGTGTTACAGAATAAGCAAAAGTCTTTTCTATCTACATCAGTCTAATTTGAGTCTTTTCATTACTCTAGTGTGTCACTTGCTGTCTTTAATGTCTGGGATGTTTTTTCTTTCAATACTCCAATGGGAAACTGAGGTCATGGAGAAAAGGAGCAACTTGCCCAGGATCACACAGCAGGTAACTGACAGAGCAAGAAACCGAGCCCAAGTCCCAGGCTGCTTTCATAGAGATGGGATGGCAAGCTCTATAGCTTTCAAGCAAGGCTCTTACTGAATTTGGCTAAGCAAGGTCATTTGTTTTTAGTTCAGTGCTTTCTTACTATTCAGTTGGGAAATATATATTTTTTTTTTTTTTGAATGCTGCCTCCCCACCAGTGAATTTTGGCATGCCAATTGCTTGGTGCATAGCTAGAGCCTGACACAGAAGACGCAGTGCTTATTTCTCCACAATTGTCAGATTTGCATTTGTTTATAATTAAATGGCAGAAACAGCAGTATTGTCCTGAGATACAACTGGGCAGCAAGTCCAGAAGCAACTGGAAACTTTAAGTCATTAAGTGTGCTGAAGAAAGCTGGATCACATGGAAAGAAAGACATGATCATACCCATAAAAGCTGTATCATGATGCACAAGGGAGCTAAAGTAGTATTGCACAGGTTCATCCTGACATTTTCTATCTTTTGAGCAGATGCAGTATTACTATTTAAGGATCGTTAATATTCAGTGCTAATGTAGAGGTGGATTTGGTATTTGATGGAGTGTGTGAAGTCACAGTCCCTGCCACAAAAACTCCCCTCCCACTTCAGCTTGAAGGATAGAAAGCATGGGAGAAAAAAGCTTCACAGATAGGGGAGCAAGAAAGTTGGGGCTGTGAGAGGCAGAATTTAGAGACTTGTGGTTTATAGTTTAGCGTCATTACCAGTAGTGGGAGAATCTACAGTTACAGGACATTATATAAAGAAACATTGTTTTTTTTTCTAAGGCTTCTCAGTTATATGCTGTTTCTTCAGAACCCATGGTTTGTGCTCTTACTCTGAAGGGCAGAAAATTTATGGTCAGTGAAGCAAAACCAGAGGTAGCTGGCACGTAGAAGTAAATAGGATCATCATCTCAATTGCTAGACTCTAAGCAAGGGAAAAAGCAGCCAGTTTTATGCCTCTTTTTGATGCCTTCCACTCTTTCGTGAGTGGTGTTATGCAAATTGCATCCCATCCAGCGTTTAGCTGACAGTAAGTATCAGCAGAAAGGCCAAAGAGTCCATGGCTTTCCCAGGCTTTGAGCCTTGGTTAAAGTGTGGTGGTTACCTGGTACCTGCAAAGGATTAGCTAAATATTTCTTACCTGAAGGTAATTTAAGAAGTTAGAGGTCTCTGTACTATAGAATTCATAAACCTTTCCCACCTCCTGTGCCTGGATGTACACTGTGCCTGAATCCTCGCTGTACAACGGGACAAGGCCTGGATGCCCCCAGCTCCCCCTGCCTTGCTGTACCCTGGAAACCTGCAGAGGGAGGGAGGGAGGGAGCTGCAGCGTTTGCTAGGTGATCTCCTAATTGGGCTGGCATGGCTGCAGCCTCTGCCGCATCCCATACGTGATTATACTGCCCTGCACTGCAATCATTGTCTCAGACCAACAGTCTGGCACCTTTCATCAACAATTTAAAAAAAAGCAACCAACCAAAAAAAAAAAAAAACCAAACCACATTGAGAGGACAGAAACAATACAGACATTGCTGCTGGTAAGTATTATGAACAATAAACTGCATCTCAGTTGTTCAGGTTACAATGCTGTACTTGTCTTGAGATTCGAGACTGGTGTGCTGTTTCTATGGCTTGGGTACCTCCTGAGGGAAAAATACAGCCTGCAGTATGCATCTGAACATACCTTGTTTGGTCTGCTATACGCAGGAACTTGATACAGCATTATAGATTACAGGGGTTTATGGCGTGAGAGTTTATAAGGTATAGCAACAGTACTGTCACACACGAGTAGATCGACAGAAGGGGAACATTAGGACTTCAAGGATACGCTGCACAAAATTCTGAATGCCTGCCTGGGGTGACGTGGGGGATGTTTTGAGAGTGAAGACAGTGGTTTTTAGAAACAATAATGTAAGGTGTATAAAGGGAAAAGGTACAGAAGAAACAGGGGGGCTGCTATGAACTGTACTGATGTCAGGCTTTTGAAGGGTGCTCAGAAACCTTCTGGTTCAAAGCCCATTCTCTGATACTCAGGAGCAGTTTTGCAAAGCCACAGGTGTGATCTGTGGCAGCAAGGAAAGGTGGTGTGTGTGTAAATGGGATGCCTGCAAATAACCCCTCCCAGCAGCTCACTTGAGCATGTGGAGAACTTTGGGTGTGATTCGTTCACTAGGGCTTGGTAGGGCTCCTGATGAGTTGAGAGGTGTAAGTAGTGTTTGCTTGTTCTTACCAAGGTCACAGGACCTGGTGAATTATCATTGTATAGATCTTCTTTAATTTAAAATTTGTAAAATTTTAAATTATAAAACTTCTATCCCCAGTGAGTAGTTGAGATCCTTTCACACATGAGGCTGGTATAAGGCTTATTTATGCAGAATAAGGAGGGAGGACTGACAGGGTTTTAGACCAGGTTTAGGATGAAAAGAAATGCAGCTGAAGTCATGGCTCTGCTGGAAGCACCATATGTGTTTAGCTTGGATTTCATTTTCAGTGGGCAGTGATTTCAGGGTGCTTTAATTTTGGGCTTCCAGCCATGAAACTGATAGGCTGAAAAGGATGAAATTTGGGCCCTAAAGTGTAGGCTCCTAAACTGATATTTCACCCTCTAAGGTGAAAGCTCTTTTCCTGGGCCACCTTTGCTTGCACAAGCAGCAGTCACAGTTGTCACAATACAGTCTGGTACGATTCTTGCCGTACTGCTTCACGCCTCTTCCGTGAGTCTGCAGGCCTGTTGCCCGAGCAGTGTGTTTTGCTGGGATCACTCTGAGATCCACGCATCCTACCGGGGATTTCCAGTTGGTCAGAAATAACCCCTTGAAGTCCAAGAATTTTCCCAGTGACCCAGGACTTGCCTTTCTGAGGCCCTGCTTATGCTGGAGGAATTAGTACCTGTTTTAGAGCAACTTGTCAGCACCAGCGCTAGTCACAGTGTGAACGCTAGTGTGGACAGGCTCAGGTGTCTATCGCATCAGGAGAACTTAAAGAACGCAGCCTTGCTCTGTGGTCAGTCTGCACCCAGGTGCTAATTACCTTAATTCAGACTAAGCTCAAGAGCCTGTACCCTGCACTCACGATACCTGAATGGGAACCCCAGCAGAGGGTTGCTGGCAGCCTGCTCCCCGTCTGGGGCTGCCAAGTCTTCCAGACGTACCGCAAAGCCTATCTAGTCTCTGAGGCTCTGGACGCAGGAGGGAGTTAAGGAAAGTAAGTATTTTGTGGACACAGTGGGATGCTGGCTGGCATTTCCTGCTGTGATGGGGGGGACACGACTGGTCTTCACATTTTAAATTATGTCAGGGCACCTAGGATCCTAGATGGGCATATTGATTTGGATGTCATGAATCAGAGTAAGTATCAATAAGCAGAGCTGTTAAGAAATCTCTCCTCACTCATGCACATCAGGAACGTTTTCCTCTTCAGCATCTGTTCTTCAGTTCCGCAGCAGTACAAGCAAATTTGAAAGTTCAGCTGTCATTTGGGGAAGGTCATAGATCACACTAGCAGCCTGAGTAATCCAAGAGGTTTTAAGTATCATAGCATTTAGTTTAAAGTGAAATTTGCTCTGACAGGGGCTGGCAGACCAATAGGAAAAAGAAATATTTGTGCTTGGAGAAGTGCATGTGTAGAGACCGCGAGTATAACTGATGGCTGGAAGTGATTTCAGTCTAAAAAAAACAAATCATTAAGAGAGTGCATAGGGGTAAAATACACAGTTCATATTTTAAAGGGTCTCAAAATGAACCAGCAACTGAGGTTAGCAGTACACAGTAATTAGCTGTGCTGTTCACTGTTTAACTCCATCAGCTCCAGGAGCGGTGGTGAACTTTGCACAAGAAAACAGTTGTGCTTTGACAACGTGGTTAGCAAGCACCAATCTCTGTGTGTACGCATGCAATTTTGTGAGACAAAACTGCCTTAACTTGTAGATAAAGGCAACGGCATAAGTCATTTATCTGAGGCGATTGTTGTGTGAGCTGTATCTGCTACACAACTCCAGGGATTCCATGCACTTCTGCTGGGTACCTAGTTGAACGGGGCTGACTAACAGGAGCAAAAAATACCAATTTGGGGGTGAGTATTGTTGCCTCGATAATGTAATTATGTGTCCCTAAGTTTTAGGGACGAGAGACTGATGCTAGCTCTGCAGAGCACTGTTTCTCTGTAGATGCTGTATAAATAAGGCCAACAACATATTTTTCCTAGGAGCAAGTTTTGAAGTTGATTGCTGGTGTAAATCTAAGAACACATGGCACAAATCGTGCTCTCAGGCCAATCATTACCCAACAAGTGTTTACAGCTGAAGAGCTACCATCCTTCCTGGCTCTACCCTTCTGCTGCTTTTGGCACAGGTGGCAAAGATTCATCAGTACTTGGTTTTTAAACCCCTGTCTCCACCTCGGTAGGTTATGCTTGCAGAGTCATCGCCCTTGGCCTGCCAGCCTTGGGAGTAAGCCAGACTTCAGTCTACAGACACGTGTTTGCTCTTTTGTTGCCCTACCCCTCTGTTACCTCCTGGGTTCAATAGCCTTTCCTTCAACGAAGAGGACAAGCTCCTTGCTACAGGCTGCCAGTGCAAACAGTCAAATAGGCAAAGCTGGTATGTTTCAAGAGTGCTAACATGTGAAAATGAAGCCAACTTTTTTTTGAAGCATGGACAAGCCTTCATTTACTTAAGAGAAATATTTAGATATGAGAGAGTGGTGATTTGGTCAAGGTGTTTTAATGTGATTGTCTGTTCCTTTCTTTTTTTTTTTTTTTTTGTAACTGTCCAAAGCAGTTATCAGCTGATCCATCTCTTCCAGTTTTCTTCAGGACACTAACATATGTCTGAACCATTTGGAAATAACTGATACTCCTCAAAGTTTAAACTCTAGGGATCTTTACCTAATTACATACACATTTATTTAAAAAAATCAAAAAAATGATTTGCTGAGATTGTGATTGGAACCATATTTTCCCTGCTCTTGTTATCAATTTAAATACATTTAAAAGTACTTTGAATATGGATTACTCAACTGGAAGTAGCTGGAGCAGCTCTGCCTGCAGTGATAGAGACCCATTGCCACCTCGTGGCTCAGTATCGCTGGTACACCTCAGCTCCCCCAAAATCTAATGTTGGTTTAGTTTAGCAGTATATAGCGGAGCCACCAAAAGTTCTTGAAACTGCAGCATCCAGAGAAGCCACATTTACGTTTAAGAAAGTCCTGCTTCAGGACAGGTCTCTCAGGTTGCTGTATTGGTTGTGTCTCTCTCTGCCACAGTAACTCTGAGGATGGCTGCTGTTGTCTCCCCTGTAAGCCAAGGCATAGCCCCTACTAGCCTGACTCGCAGCCTATGGCACTCACAGCCTACTCGCTCACCTACAACATCTTTCCAGAATGACGTTTTCAATAGTTAGCAGAAATGCTGAGAGCCCCTATTCTACCATGCTAGTAATAAAAACAACTTATCCAGCTAAGGTTGTTATAGTCACAGAAAAACACATTGACAGATAAACCCAGAAAACTGGTTTCTGTTAAAATATATTTTCGTTAGAAATCAACTGTAGTTGCTTTAAGGATCTTTGGAAGAAAACAATGGAATCCCTGAGTTTAAAGGTAGCCTTAAAGGGTCCGGCTTCTCTGCAGTGTTAACCTGTGGTATCCCTGGGAACTTGTAGCAGCACAACAAAACTGGGCTCTGCACTTCCACATCCCACTACACCTTCCTTTAGAACCCCTAATAATAGCAGTACTCAAAGAACTCTCTTAAAGAATCTGCATTGTTTTATAGTTATTCAGTTTGTTTTCTGAACCAGTAATGGTGGTAGAAGCAGGGACCATCTTCTGACTAAGGTGAGTGGAGGGTTTGGTGTTTCTAGAGATGAGGGTTAGATACAGACAAAGTAACGGGATTTCTCTTAAACCCTTCTTTCAGGAGTCTTTTAAAGCTTCAAACCTGCTAAGGAGAAAGCTGGTGTTTGCCAGGTGCAAGGAGGGACCTGGAGAATGTGCCTCAGAGGTGATCAGCTCATTTCATAATGGGCTTGGAAAATAGTAGTAGTACTTCGGAGTGGACATGGGAAGGAATGGATGGCCAGAGGCAGGTGTGGAGCCAGAGGCATGTACCCTCAGAGCTTTGCACCACTACAGGGTACACCACTGCCACTCTGCTTCTCTTTGCTGTGCTGAAGGGACTGATCAGCCTTTGAGGTCAGACTGGTGGCTCTGTGTACAAGTTATGGGACAGGGGCATTGCCAGTTCAGATACAGACCAGCAGCCATGGAAATAGCAAAGCACTTCAGGGCGCTGCATTTCTCAAGATACATTCAGGTGAAACAGAATAATTTTCACTGCAGTTTGGCTTGTTGATTGGCCACCCTCCCTCTCAAAAGGCAAATCTCAGCCTCAGACCTTCCACCTTCACCTGATTATCAGAATATCCCATGCATGAGCTAGCTTCCTGAGAAACCAGGCACGAAGGATCCTTTTTTAGGACCTCTTGGAGGCACAATCTAAGGAAAGAATCTTTGCAAGGACAGGGTGATGGACGTGGTCCCTCACCACTTGAGCTGAGCCCTTTCAGTTCAATCAGCTCAGCAGTGCCAGCTTTTTGCTGAGCCAGGGCCTGGGGCCCACCCATTGTACATTTTCTAGATGGGTTATTCTTTCCCAGCCTTGACTGTTGCATAACCCATGTTCCATATGGATAATTGGCAGTAATGAGGTTCAGCTTTTCCCCACTCCAAAAGCACTTTGGTTCTTTGTGTTTTGACAGTCTTCAGAGGGGAAGTTCAACTCCTTTCAATGCATCTTTAGTCAGACAATAAATCAGAATCCTTTTCCATTTGTCTTTCTACTGAAGTGGAAGTTAAAAAGTGACATAACTATGAGTAGGCAGTAATCCAGTATCTTGGGCAATGTTCATTTTTCTTCTACCTCCTGCATGAGAGTTATTGTTGAGCATGAAATATGTACCACTTTTCCCTGTGCAGTTCTTCTGCTTTAGTATCTGATTCATTGCTGTGAAACTTTTTAGGTGTAAAAGATGCTGTTCTGCATGAAAAATGAATTATTCCGTCTCATTAGTACATGGCCTTTCAGTATATGATGAATTCTTTCTGACATTTGCCTGTCAATCTTGTATCCCACCAGAAACATTGTCCTTTGCTGAACTATGCTGCTATACCAGATATTCTCACTTTCTCATTTCTAGCTGATTTTTTCCCTGGGGCTTCAGAAATGTACTGAAGGAAGGAAATCAGACTCTTCAGATGTGCTGCGTAGGGCAGGGTTACCAGTGGGCTTTGCAAGAAGCATGCTTGAAGCCTTTCCCCAAAGATGTGTTAACGTACAGGTAGAGAAATTCAGTCACAGAAGTAAAATGCTTTGACAGTAAATCCATAAAAGGATAGAAGAGAAGCTCTCTGTCCCTTCTGGGATTTCTCTTTGACCTGAAAGCCTTTCCTCGACAGGATCTGTGTTGATTTCTCTGCAGCATTTCTTTTCCCACCAAGGGAAGAGGAGACAGAGTAGTGCTGGCTGGAAGGGGAAGATGGCTTGTGAAGTGCTTCACAAGATTACCTCCATGGCAGGAGGAGTTGGAGACACCAGCACTAGTGTGCCTTCCCTACCGTACAAAACCATACAGTTTCTCTCTCACTTTCTTTGTAGCATTGGAGTTGATGGATTTGGTCAATCTCCAGTGGTTCCTGGCCGCCCGGCGACTGCGTATGGATACCGCCCGGATGAACCGTACTACTACAGCTACGGAGCACGATAAAACAGCCCGCTCTGCACCCCGGGATGCTGCCACCTGCCCTGGAGGGAACCAGTGTGTGCGTAGCCAGCAGTAGATCTGTCCCTTGGTAATGCATGATTGTACCACGATGGGTCCATCGTTATGTATCCTTTGGCATGTCTAGCTCCAGATAATCCTAGCCTTTCTGGGTCCAGTGTTTTAGTGACAGTGTTTACTCTTTGGTTGCTCTATGTTATAACTTTTGTACAGTATTTTCTCCGTGACTTGAAAGCAAGAATTGGAAAGCTACTGGACTGAAAGCGTCACATTATGTATATGAAGCTACTAATTTAATTTCTATTAAATATAAAAACCTGTGTGGTCAGCGGTGGTGAATGTGTTTCTAACCAATGTTTTGTTTGTTTTACGAGGCATTTAAGAAGAATGCTTCATGTGAAGTGTGTTGAACATGGACTGTTTCCCTCTAACACTTAAGTAACAGGAACACCGTTAAGCCCCAGCACCTCCTGGTGCTGCCCTGACACACAGTTACCAAAGTCCAGTCCTGGGTCTGAAGGCTTTAATAATGGAAAGATGGCACAGAGTGACTCCCCTGGAGCTTCAAACTTTTTACAATTTAGTTTAAAAGCTTGAAAACGCTTAAAATTAGAAACTACAGTACAACAGAATACCTTTAGCATGGTGTTTAAATAGAGTTCTGTGGGCTAAGACAGCCACATCCTGAGGACTACCAAGGAAAATAAAACTGCTGTAACTTCGTTCATTATCCAGATGCAGAGCCTTCCAACTTCTCCATCTCAAAATGCAAATGCATCCTGTCTTCTGTGCTCACAGGGTTTAAGCTGGATCTAAGCACAAATCACTGACTGAGCAGCAGAGACAGGCCAAGACACCTTCACGTTGCACTCGCAATGCGGTGATTGCATTAAGCCATGTTTTGAAACTTGCAGAGTTTAGGCTAAAGCTGTTCTTAAGTTGTATACCCCCACCCATAACAGACACCAGAAAGCGTACGGAAATGCCACCTCTGCCACAGCCATCAAGACGGCAGGTCCAATTTTCACTTTTTAAAAGAAAACCTATCCCCACCTCATGATATTTTTTTTTTTTAAATGGCTATTGATTTGCAGAATTGTTCCTCTCCTCTTTTCTGCCTCTGGCTTAAACAGAAAATAAATTTGCATCAGGGGCTGATACTACTAACAGAGTAGCCAGTAATCCTCTAAGAGTGGTTTATGTGTTAGGAAAGTGATCTTCAAAGGCATGGGGTTGTTTAGCAAGTGGACAGACTACTAGTCATATACTTTAAAAATATCTTTGAACAGGACTGGTTTTAAACCTTGCTTTATCTTTTAAAAGTATGCAGGTACTTTTATGTGCACTGTTACTACGTTTCATACTGCATTGACTGGAAACGATTCTAAAATTAGCTATGGTATTTCTTACCAGTTTTCAGCCTCCTCCCTATGCTGGCTTCGCGTTCATGGCGTCACTCGCTGGAGGTAGGTGGGAGAACAGCATTGCCAAGATTAACTAATTTTTTTAAAACTCATTTTTGGTACAGTTTTTAAGTAATTCTTACACAGTTTCTTAGAAAATGTTAGGTCTTACTAGAAACACTGCAGAAAGGTTAATGGGTTTCCAGTGTTGTACCTTTCTGGATCCTTTCCGTTGGTCTGAGCCCAGAGTTTATCTGCCCAGCAGTTGCGCCACATTTAGTCAAAAGCTTTCAGATATTTTTATAGCTATAGTTGTGAGAGAAATTACCCAAACTGCATATTCTGACACAGGCTTTTCTTTTGAGACTGGCACTCGCTCGTCAAGCTTTTCCAGAAAAATAGTGTGAAGTTATTTAAAGCAGTTGCCCTTCTCATGGAATGTGTTTTGGGGAAAAAAAAAAAAAATGAAGTGGGTCCTTGGAGTATATGCAAACTATCAATGAAACTGAAGGAGCCTTTAATTGGAAGCTTCAGGTTAATGAGAAACTACAGTTGAGCTTCAGCAAATGGGTGGGTGTCTGTAATTGTAATACAGTTGTGACCACGCTGAGAATAAATGGCAGTGGAAAAATCTCTGGCTGCATTTTTAGTATTCAATGGTAGGAGTTTATGAGAAAAGAATAAAAGATCAAGTATTTGTAGCTTTGCCTGGCAGCAGCTAAGAGAAGAACATCATTTATCTGCAAGCAGAGCTTGGTAAAAATTACTCAGCACTTAGTAGCCTGAGGACAGAGCCTGCTAGCCAAGATGAAAACCAGCTGTGCCACTAGACTCTAAGGCAGGAGAGAGGCTGATTTTCCCTTTAATTACAGTTCCTGAGCCAGAAAGGGGAAAAAAGATATAAGCACATAGACTTTTCAATCTATATCACATTTCCTGTGGGTGTCAGAGGGAGACTGGAGAGTCTGACCTGTAGGGTAACTTTTTAATTATCTGTATTTATGGATTCAGTCCCCGGGTACTGTATCCTGCATAAAATGTAGCAAGGAGGGATCTGCTTTCTTTTAGCAACTTCTGCAACTTCTGTCCTTTTCTCATTTTCCTTGACTGTGTATTGCTCCTCTTTTCTTCCCCGACAGCAGCAATCCCTAACCATCCCAGGAGTATCCTCTTTCCCAGTCTAATTAATTAATGAGTTTGGTTGTGCAGGTGTTTTAGATATAAATGAGGCTGTAAAGTTAATAGCACAATGAAGCCTAGGCTGAGAAGTTCGTACGTCTGTTAGCTATTACTGAGGCTTTCTGCAGATGTACAATATAATTTCAGTGAGCTTTCTACTTAATGCATCAGCCTAAGATCTTGTTTGAAATTATTATTTGTACCACACTAGTACTTAGGAGCTTACTAGGGTAACAGAGGATGGGGAAAAGCAAAAGTAAACAAAGATCCTTGGCCTAGAGAGCTTATGAAGGACCTGACGCAAAGTCTTTTAAATATCGGTGCGTGGATGGAGCTGTCTGATAGCGGTTTAACATGTGCATTTCATTCTGAAGTAAGACTGCCATGATTCTGTTTAATTTAATCCACTCTGGATTAAATGAAACAGGAACAAGATGTATCTTCTGGAATAAATAGGACAAGCTCTGTTTAGATACAAGAGATTTCAAGTCCCTCTGGCAGGTTCTTTAATGGAATTCCTGTAATGCGCCACTCAGCTGTCTGCTCTTCATGGGAGAAGGCTGAGAACAGCTACAACCTTCATTCCTTCTGTGACCATCCTCACGAAAAATAAAATACAGTGAAGCTGATTTACTGGTGCAACTGGTGTTGCAGCTGTCAGCCCTTGAAGTTGTTGTGATCTGCTCCTTTTTTCTTTATGAGGTTCAGGAGAGAGCTCTGAGGCAGCGAGAGGAACTGGAGCTGCCTGCCCGGTGGGCAGTGAAGACAACGCTGCATTGCACGTACTGCACAGGTAGACGGTGGCATTTGCAGCCGGTCAGTCTAGAAATTCACTGGGATGAGAACACAGACTTTTCTGGTGTTGGTATGTTGGGATCCCTGCCCCTAAGAGAGAAACCCATTTCTGTTTGTTAAGAAATTGAGTACTTGAGCAATATCCTTAGCTGCAAAAAGCTGCTGTGATGTATTTGTAACAAACATGACTATGTGAGAGGAGGACAACACTGGAAAAGGCATCGGCTGCACTGTTCCTCCCTGTTCCTCCCTTCTGCCTTTTCCAAAGGCCCTGTGGCCTGAAGAGGACGAGCTGGGGAACATTTCTGCAGTGCAGAGAGCGACTGCACCAGGCTCTGCTGGACAGTGCTCCCCAGCTGTCCTTTCAGACCTTACAGGCTCTGTTCCATAGAAGTGCTTTCTGCTCCATCCTCTTCTAGTTACTAGCTGCCTGTCTCTCCGCTGTGCCAATCTGTTCTTGCTCAATCGACTTAAATAACCACTTACACACCTGATGAGGCACTTGCTAAGAGCTCTGTAATCCTGCTGCTTTGCTGTCTACTGTTTCTTCTTCTGCCCTTGAAAGAGAAGAAACCTACTTCATTAGGGCCTGAGTTATTCTCTGGGGGAGCCTATGTTGGCTGTTCTTAGGAAGGGCAAGCTGCAGGGTTTGAAGGGCAGAAGCCCAGCTCGTGTGTTTGTACTGCAGCTGGCACAGCAAGACCTCTTCAGTTTGTGTGAAACAATGGACTTGCACGGGAAAAGCAGACAGAGGGAAGGAGTGCTTCTCCCCAGAGGCAGTCCAGCAAAGAACATACACCGTAAATGATGCAGAACAGCCAAAGTTTGCCTTTTTTTTTTTTCCCCCCCCGAGAGCTGCAGCCTGAAGCTGGAGCCAAGTGCTGTGAGTAGAAATCAGTTGGTGCTTATTAAGAATTTTTTGTCTTTACCTGTGGTTGTTCAGGTCTTGCAAGCTTCTGCCTTTCCCCTGCCACAGACACACACACAAGACATACAAATCCACGCTTAGGCCCTTGAATAAACTGGTGCAGAATGTCCACTCTTATGCATTTTGGGGTCAGGGTCTTTTGGCATGACTGCTCCATTGGGGCCAAAGACTTTGGATTTTTCCTTTGAAAGAGAGAAGTGGCATATCTGGACTGTATTTTAGTTTCTCTTCCTGTATGCATTGTGTTACTCTGTACTATGTGACATACTTGGCCTCACACGCTATGTTTGACCCATTCTACTTTTCCTGCACCCTCCCCCTCCCATCATCTCTCTGCTTTATCTAAAAAGACCCAGACCCCCAGCTGCCCCTCTGTCCCTCTGCCAGAGGAGCAGAGCCCTCTGCCCCTCTGTTAACCCTGACATGCCGGCTTGCAGACCTCCCCGTGCCCACCACTAGAAGAAAGCCTTCTTCTTTGCTTGCCTAAAGAGAGCCTGAAGCCCAACCGAAGGGATTTGGGTGTGGATCCGAGGGGATCCCTTTTTCTGCCCAGATCCCTGAGGCTGTGTTGTGCTGAAGGGACTCCAGCATAAACTGAGCCCAGCAGATCTGTGTGTCCGGGAGGATCTGCTCTGTCCACGCTCCGGGCACGGACGGGACAGCTGCGCTAGGAAGGTGGGAATCCACTCTGCACAGTTCATGCCAGATTTGACAGGACAAAATTTAACACAGGCCAAACTGCTGGAGTTTAGTTACTAAAGCAAGCCAAGGACCACCTTTGCCGAACACCCCTGCCGTTAAATCCGTGTCTAGACGAGGCCGTGGGGCTGGGCTGTGTGGCCGGGCCCCGCTCCCTGCAAGGGTTAGGCTCAGAATGACTGAGCAAACCACATCCTCACGCCCTGGCGCGGCACGAAACTGGAATAACAGTGGCGAGAGGAAAATAGCGTGTGAAAAGCCCAGACCTCCCACCGCACGAGAGTCATTCCTTTCACCATTCGCTCTCCTGTCCAACACGCTCAGGCACAATCTCTCCCTGGAGCCACGTTACACCGCAGCACCGAGAGCAATTAGTATTAATGGCATTAAGTACATCTCCTTATGGTGCGCGAGTGGCACCCCCCGAGCCCG
>NW_010126717.1:0-826 GCF_000699245.1 Pterocles gutturalis
TAGGATCCTCAGATGGTCTCAGACCTGATATTCTTCTGCAGTGCCTGGGGCTTCAGTCCCCCAGCCGTTGCCTTGAGATTCAGGGACTCAAGACGTGTGGGAAGAATAACTGCCAGTGAAAACGGAGGCAAAAATGTTCTTGAGTACCTCAGCCTTTTCCATGTCAGTTGGCACCAGATCCCTGGTCTTATTTATCAGGAAGTACAATGTTGCATGTTTTCCTTTTCTGACTAACGCACCTGTAGATGCCCTCTTTATTATTCCCCTATTGAATTCAGCTCTAACTGTGCCCTACCTTTCTGACCCCATCCCTACACTCCCAGGCGGCATCCCTGTGTTCCTCCCAGGACGCGTGTCCCTGCTTCCACTGCGTGTGCATTTCCCTCTTGTGGTTGGTTCAGTCTGACCAGGAGGTCCTTACCCAGCCTGCTGGTCTCCTGCCTTCCTTGCCTAATTTCTTGCACAAGGGAATCAAGAGTTGTGGTCTAAGGAAACACAGCTTTGTTGAGTTGCCAACTGACTTCTGCTCCTTCATCCCAAACAGCAGTTTCCCAGGGGGTCCCATCCACCAGTTCCTTGTACAAGTGAAGAATTCCTTTCCTACGATTTAGGGTTTTGACTACAGGTTTTGCCTCGCCCATATCTCTCGAGATCACAAATAGGAAGACACTTGCACTTTCGTGTTTCTCCCTTCTCGAACTCTGTCAAAAAGAGGGCATCTTGTTACAGCAGTGGGCTCTGAGACACTAGAGGGAAGATGAGAGCAGGAGGTGCTATTTCCAATTCAGCCTTCAGTCTTTTCATTCCTATGTTGTCCCCACTCTGC
>NW_010126718.1:0-764 GCF_000699245.1 Pterocles gutturalis
TAGACGACAAAATAATTCATCCTAGTAAGTCAGGACTGCAGGAGTAGACAGGGATTCACAATACTTTGATTAAAGATATTAATAACTAGAAAGAGCTGGGATTTGCAAAGCAGTTAACAAATCCTGAGGTTTCCATTGATTTAAGTGTAGTTTTCACTGCCCCCTTAGCTCCTTGCAGAGCAGCCTGCCCTTGCTCTTCCCACAACGTGGGTGGGAAGACATTTGTGCAAAGGCCAACTCCAGAACGTGATGTAAGACATGATGTGCCATTGAGACTCTGGCCAAGAGAGCCCACACAAGGGTCTGCAAGAGTGCAGGCTAAGGATAATGTTCTCATTTGCATTTACAAGATGACCAGGAACATTCTTGAGTCAACAGCGTCTGTGTCTGTGATCAGAAATGCTAAGGTCACTTAGGAATGTCCTACAAATCTTGTATACTTCCTTTTCATTTGAGGACCTTTTGTCACACTCACAGAAAAATTCTGGCATAGCAGCAGAGGCCACAGGTGTACAGTGAGGGTACCTGAGAGCAGAGATCTTACCGCATTGCAAAGTCTTCGAGAAAATGCCCATAATACTCAACACACAAGTACTGAGTTGTCTTTACCTTTCAGATAAGAAAGTGTTTGTGGAGCCTGTTTCCCCAGCCGGCTTTCCTATAGCACACCCCGAATATCTGTTACACTTGGTGGCAGCAGGTAAATGCGTAACCTGCAAAGGCAAGCTGATAAACTTCTGTTGTTTTGAGAAAGCAAAAAGGGC
>NW_010126719.1:0-4433 GCF_000699245.1 Pterocles gutturalis
CCCTGTGGGAATACTGAGCACCTGGAGAATTGTGTTCATCAGGTCATGTCCTACTTTACAGGTGGGACTGTCTCCTTTGAGGTCATCATAGCTTATTGTACATATACCCCCACATCAGCTTTATACAGACAACCCTGGATCAAGACAGTGCACAATGCAATGAAACTACGTAAGCACAACATCCAAGAAGTGGGGCAAATGAGCTTGTGCTGGGTTCTGTGTTGCAGAATGGAGTCTGAACCATTTCAACATCCTCTTGGCCCAAGAGTGGGACTATGTGCCTGAATGGATCATACCTTTGAAATTATTATTTTAAAACTCTCTTTCTTCTCCACATTCTGTGAAGGTATTTCTATAATTCAGTATGATAGAACCAACAGTGTTATAAGACATTTCTCTTTTCATGCTTGTTAAATAATCCTTTCCCAGCTTGTAGGTAAAAAGGTCCTTATCTCTGGGAGATAAGGGTAGGAGATAGTCCTGTCATATGGATCATTTTTTTTTTTGCCTGTCTGCAGTTTTTATTACAATGCCAGATCCTCCACAGAGCAAAGAAAATGACAGGGAAGCCTGGACAACATTCTCCAGTGCCTGCTGAGGTCCTTAGCCTTTAAATATTTCAGGTAGCATCTCTGATTCAGAATGAAAATGGAAAAAGGAAAATATGGACTGAGTTTTTCAGGATGGGAGTTGTGGAAGAGCTAGAGATTAGATTTATAAGGGTATGGAATAGGCTTCTAGTGGAAAGTTATGGCAAATTAGCCCGAAGATAGTACTCAAATATAGGACAGGAAGCAATTCCAGAGAGTTATGGCAATAAGCAAAGTAGCCTACAGGTCTTTTTCATCTGGACAGTTTGGGAATAAGCCTGTGATTGGTTTCTCTCCCAGCACAGTCTGTAGCTGGTAAGCAAGGAGGCAAAAAAGTTAATATTTGTTTTTAAAAATGTTCCCATTATTTTGTACTCTGGCCACTAGGTCATCCAATTCTCCATATACTCATTATTATATAAGCTGAGTTGCCCGCTTACCCTATAGTACTCTGGAAACAATTTTGATTGTAGAAAAAAAACCCAACAGCATCTTGAAGGTGGTGGTGGGAAAGTGCAGGGAGAAAAACAGAAGGGAAAGACCTAAAGTGTTCATCTCATCACTCCCCTCACTGCCGTAAGAGCATTCAGCTCAAGAGAATATTTTTTCAGGCCGTGTTCAATCTGCTGCAGTTTTAAATGTCTCAAGTGATAGGGAATATTTTCTCACTACTCACTGGGAAGTTAGAGTGTGTCGGTTCAAACTAATAAATATCTGGTTTGACGGTGACATTTTACAAGTTGCCTGCTCCACTGAGCTCACTGCACAAGTTAACAGCTCGCATTCACTTGCTTAATTATCTTGTCTTTCCCCCAAAGATTTGTCAGAGAGCCTTCTGATGATATCCCAGATAGATGTGCTGTACCAGTGGAGCATGGTTTGACTTTGACAAGCTTTCTGGGTTATTGAAGACACCTTGCATGGTAGGAGGAAGTGTCTCAGCAGTCGTTCCAGTGCTTGTTCCTCCCGCCCCTGTAAGATTTTCCTTAAAATGCATTTCCTTGAGGGTTATTCAAGTTTTTCATCATTCATTCAACAGAAAGAAAGAAGAAAAGTCTTCCCTCAAACGATGTTCTGTATTATTGAAGGCAGTCTGAGGAAAAGATCTTGTATCTAGGACAGGGTAGAATATAAATTAAGATGGAGAGGACAAAAGGAAGTTTAACACAGTGTATGGAATCCAGAATTTTTTCATAATGAAATTCTTGCTTCTTAAATAGATCTGGGCTCTTTTCTCTTCTTCACAGATTTTCCGCTGAATATTTTTTATTAGCAGTCATGAGGCAGGGAGACAAGAGACCAAAAGATCCTATTGGTACATGATTTCATGCATTTTTCTCTCTCCTTCGTGAAACATTACAGAGGACAAATAGATACAACTTTTAGGCTTGTGGAATTATACCTACTGTATATGCAGAAATCAACTATAATTCCTTAAAAAATATTCTTACGATCTCAGCAAATTACTGTATGAAAAATCATGATAAAAATACCTTTTCATGTGAGACTCTCAAATATACAAAATGTAAATTAACTCTCAGAAAACCAGCCTGAATTAATGCATTAAACCTATTCTGTGGATGATTATACAGACACTTTGAAAATTTTTCTTGTTCATATCTACAATCACATACAGTAGCACAATAATGAAATCCTCAAGCCCTCCATCTTTTTTGCTGCCACCATGGCACAGAAATTAGAGAGGAAAAATTTGTAACAAAAATACGCAATGATTTTGTTAAAATATTTTACTCCTGAGCACCTGAATTAAAAGACTCCACAAAAGCTTCGATATGTTCTTTGACAGAATAATTGCTTCATGCATAAGAGATGCAGAAGGGGGCATCTATATATGCCCTGGTACAGCTATATGGCATCCATATAAGCAAGCTGAAAAAATATGTACTAGCACTAATCAACAGTACTACCAAAGTGTCTCAAAAGACCCTTTCCTAGAAGATTTAATACTTTGCTCTAAAGCTAGGAAGGTATTTCAGACAGAGGTCTGTCAGTGCTTTCATTAACTTAAATGATGGAAGACTGTACTCATGTAAAATTTGCAGTGTACATTAAACTATCAAGGGTAACAGTGTTCCTGAAGCCAGAATTAAGATTCAAATTGATCCTGATAAGTTGGAAAGGTGGTCAAGATTCAGTGAGATGACATTCAAAGCAGACAAGTGGCAACGCACTATACAGTATCACATGAGAAGACCTGAGCTAAAGTGCCAATCAGCAGTGTAGCATTGTTGCAGTAGTGCACATCCCATCTGCCTAAATGTTAACAGCAATATGTCATATATGAAATATGGGCAGTAATTATCCTTAGGTATTTGGCACGGAGAACTTCATTCAGGACTATTGTATTTTGACCAAAAAAAAAAAAAAAAAGTGTAGGTAAATTGTCAGGAGTTGAGAAGCATCAAGAAGAACAGGAGGTTTAACAAACATGTCTGAGTAAAGATAGAATAAATTGGAGCTTTTTAATTTTTAAAAAGGAGAGACAGACAGACAGAAACCCAGAGATGAAGAAACAGAGACAGAGAGAAGAAAGAAGGAGACAGAGCCAGGCAGACAGATGAGGGCTGGTGTTAGGTGCAGGCATCAGGTACATGGAAGGTGTTAAAATCAGTCACTGTCTTCTGTGTTCCACCACCTGCGTTGGAGTAAAGAAATGGCAATATTGCTGTGTTGAAGAGTTTATGGTTGGAAATTAGCAAACATTTCATGGTTATTGAATCAACAGACAGATGAAATATGAAGTGTGAATGATGGGTTAGAGGGCTCCTCTGTCCAGGAAAGGCATGTGGCAGTGATGGGTGGCTCCTTGGTGTCCACATCAGACCAGAACAAGGGAAAAGCCAGTGGAAGTCTGATGCAAAGTTACTTTTCATCTTAGGTTTTTAATATAATAATCTGATGAGATTATACAGATTTATCTTGGAAGAAACTATAAATAATTTCTGCATATACACAACAAGTGGAGCCAAGAGAAGAAACTTTGACCTTTCTAGCTGCCAGTCACCTTAACACTGGTACCTCCAGCACTTCCCAGGTGAGACTGTGCTGGGAAGATGGAAGATGTCTGTGCTACCACAACAAGAGATGAGAGTACCCAATGGAGGTACCGATACCTTGAGATCCCATCTCCACACTGCTTACCAAGAAAATACAAGTTGGGCACAGTTTCTTTAATTTGAGGTAAACACAAGGTCAAACAAACATCAGTTGAGGTTAATCAAAATATTCTGAGTCCTTTCTCAATACAAGATGATTGGATTAATGCTGTTCCTGAGGCCTTTCCAATTATTCTGTGATTATACACACAGATTAAAGCATACCTTGCAACCTATAACCTAAGGTGAAAACAGTGAGTGTAATCATCCTGCAGTAAAGCCAATTGACATTCCCAAGGGACAATGACACTTGTGATATTGAGAGTATATAACCACGTATGTTTTTAATTTATATTCCATTAAGTGTCTAAATATGTAACTGAGAAGAGACCTGCCTCAAAAGACTGAAGATTGCAGTGTGTTTATTTTGCTTAGAAGGAATTTGAATTTTAAAACCAGCAACAAATGCAAAATAAAAACTGTAACCCAGTCCTTGCTCAAGACATAGTTCTGTACCATTTTTTACTTCTGAAAAACACCATGGAAATTGTACAAAGCAACAAGGAAGCTTAACAGTGGAACTGACATTAATCATACATTATTCTCTGCTCCAAATGTCCAAAAAATTATCTACATTATTCACCAGGTTTGACACTTACCATAATAGTCAAACAAAGCCTATTCTTCTTTCTATGTCATGACTCAGACTGCAAAACCTCTCTCATTC
>NW_010126719.1:4464-82885 GCF_000699245.1 Pterocles gutturalis
CATGAGAATTATGATTGCATCCAGCCTCCTACAACGATAAGCTCCACACAATTCTCTCCAGCCATTCTTTCACACCCTTCCGACACACAATGTCGGTTGAGAGATTTAGATGCTGAATCCCTTGTAATGCTGTTAGCTGCAATAACAAAGTAACTCTGCTGACATATTTTAAGGCATTTGCAGTCACAGTTAATAAAGCCATGCAGTCAGTACTAGATTTTAAAAAATGCTTGAGTTAACATTACAGGGTAGGGTTGTTTTAATTTTTCAAAAATCTCTGATTTGTATATTTAATACTGGCACTGACTAAAGACTGGAAAGCCTGCACCCTCAGTGGTGGAAATGAAAATGGTGTCCAACTTCAGATGTAAGCAAATCAAAGAACATATGGTGTCTCATAACTGGATACTTAGGTGGATTTTGGACCAAACCATTAAGCACAGATCCATTTTAGCAGTTGTCATAACCTATGACTGCTAAAGGCAGAAGGCATTCAGATGATACAGATCTTAATGAAGAACAATGGGGTTGACAACCTAACTGCCATTCATTTGGAAATATCCCTAGCTTTTGTCAGAATTTTTGAAAAACCAGTCCTGGGTGTCTCAGTGGTTTATACAGTGGCTGTTTGGGCTGAGCAACTGCATGGTCCTTGTTAGTTAATCTTTTCAAGCACATCAGATAAGTGTGAAATTAATATTTTTGACCTTGATTTTGCCCAGCTCCAACTCCAAGTAAGTGGCATGCTGTTGGTTATAAAACAAAGGTAAGATTGGGAAGCACTTGTCCAGGAAAAGGAAAATTCTGAAAAGAGAATGCCAAGGAGTCACTCCAGCTAGGATCGCAGATTTTTGCCTGGGGGAATAAAATAATAGCATGTTATGGGGAAAGGTCAAAGAATGAATGACTACATGGCAAAAGAGAATAAAAGCATCGGATACAGTCACAGCTGCCATCTGAAATACACCTGCTTGTTTTTTTCTGCCCAGGAAAAGGCTATCGTTTAACCAGAAATTAAATTGCTATCATTTATATGCTTCTTGCATCACGAGAGAGGTCCAAGCAGTGTTTACACTGTACACGCTGATATTTTATGCTATGTGTGCTATATGAAGTTCATTACCACTGCCAGATGCACCAAAATACAAGGTATTTGGTACATTACCTAGGAGCCTTCTGTGGGTCATTCCTCAAATCAAGGGTTTCTGTGTTATTTAAGTGTCTGATCCCAGTCTCTGTCGCAGCCTGCAGAGTGCTGCTGATGCCAGCTGCTTACGAGCTACTGATCACAGTTCCCGAAAGGAGTTTCTGCCCCGTTTGGATGTGAATGAAAAATTTCTACAGTGTTGGAAACCCCTTAGAGAACTAGAAATCCCTTAAAGAACTAGAAATGCCTCTCCTGAGCATTTCTTGCCTACATTGATCCTCTTTCTTCCTCTTATTTCTATTCTGTTTGCTTTTCTGTTGTCTCTCCACAGTCATAGAGCTGAGTGGTCTCCCATGGCAGGCACAGGCTCTGAGCAAAGGATGCTGCATACTGCACTGTCTCTGTTTATATGGCTCCTCAGTAACCAAAAAAATACATCTGCAGAATGTCATTGAAGCATCTGTCTTTCCTTGCTGGATGACTGCAAAATAGACCTGAGCAGAACACGGGGCTTTCTTCGCAGCAATATTTGTGGGCAAAGTATATTTTAGAAAGCAAAGCAGATTTTATTAACACAAAAACAATTATATTTTTTGAAAAAAATAAAATCTCTTCTCTCCAAAACCAGTTTGGAGAGCAAACAACTTCTTGGAATCTCCCTTTGTTGGGCAGGTTTCTCCTGGTGGGAGTTTTGAGCAAAATATCACAACCTAGGCTCATCTCAAAGATTTTCCTGTATAAAATATGTCACTTGGTCTTGTTAATGAGTCTGACTTGGTCTAATTAAGTCAGAATCTGCAGAAAGAAAGTGGGCTGAGAAAAATTGTAAACAATTCTTTCAACACCACCTACTGAAAAAAAATCTGCTGCTGAACTAGAGAAAACGACAGTGCAACTGGGGTGTCAGAGATGCTTACAGTTAGCAAAGCCCCATAGCCGTAAACTTCACAGTGCATATACAGCGACAGCCTCCGCACAAGACACCAGGCAAAGGAGATGAGGCTATTTTCTGAATACAAATCAGCCTCAGCATTGGCAACAAGACTGCCCATGCCTTACCTGAAGCAAACAGAACTGTTTTTGCTTTAATGCCTGTTCACACACTAAGAATTGTCTTCAAAGCTGTCTTCTTGAACCTGGTAAGTTTCTCTTGCCATTTCCACCTCTGACCTGTGAAATGATGGGGGAAAGACACAGTGGCTAAAACTAATTCTGTTCTCAGCTCTGCCAACAGCACATATGGACTTGACTTAATCCATGATATGGCAATATTTGTCCCAGTGCTTTTATGGTGTTTGTTTTCTCCCCCTTGGTCAACTGGAGCTTCAGTACCTTATGTCCAGGATTCTCCTTGTATGTTCACCTGCTTCTGCCCTAACCATGTGGGACATCAACTTTTCAGAGAAAGTGCTGTCCTTTTTTTACGTACATGCTTTGCTCTAAGACCATTCAAAAGATGTTAAGTGAGATATTGCCTGATAAATCAAGAGTTCAATTGACTGTTTCTTTTTCCTTTATTTTATATCTTCTCCATTTTTGTTGTTTAAAAAAAATATTTTAACACCACCTAGAGACTGAATGCCACCCCACTGAGGAGGGAATACTAGTGAATAATGTGAATTTGGGTATTTAAGCAGAACATCTAAAATATTACTGTAATACCTGGAGGAATATTCTTCAATTCTTAGAACTACTACAGATAATTAAAGTGTTATTTTAAACAGACTGACATATTAATTATTGCTTTAGCTGAGGTTCCATTTATGGCTAACTACATTTAAAATTTCCTCAAGAAAGCAAATGCAAGAGGGATCATTCATATCTACCTTGTTTGTGGGGCAGCAGTAAATGCAGTTTATCAGTAAGGTAGTCAAATGAATACAAAATGAACCAGCACATTTATTGTCTTTTCTGAAGCCCAAAGAAATTAGAAAGCAAAGGGGAAAAGAAGAAAAAAGTCCATTAGAGCTCAAATTTGGGGCAGTGAATTATAAGATTTTTTTCTCTCTACCCAAAGTAGAAACTCAAATAAATAAATAAATATCAACAAGAACACAGGCTGCCACTTCTTTCCACATTCACTCAACTAAATTATCCCTTGTGCTTTGATCAATTTAAGGAGCAAATTCATTTTTTTTTTCTAACCTAAAGATCTAAAGAAGACCACCTGTAGAGTAGGGCGTGTAGGAGACATTTTCGCAATTCCCTTCATGAGTTGTTGGTACCCAAACATTTTTGTCTTGAACAAAGGACTGGACAGACAGAGTTCATGGAAATAATTACAGAATGTTGTTGCAGCTACCCTCTCCTTCAATGCCAGTTTAACCCGTTCCCTGCAGCACTCCTGTTTATTTAAGACCTCTGAGGAGTGAGATTACTCTTGTCAGCAGGAGTTAAAGACACTTAAGAACAGGAAGAACAGAAAATCACAACCTTTGCAAGCCAACCTCATCTTCCTGTCAACCAAGACTTGCCCAGATCTTACAGCCTAGAGACTTAGTCCAGGACCTCCTAGCATAGAAACTAATGCCAAAGAAGTAGCAACCCTTCCTAACAGTATCACAGGGCCATGCTCCCTAGCAATCTTTACCCTTATCAAGCCAGATTTTATTAGGGGAGTTTTGCTCCCCAACTCACCTCCTCCATCTCAGATGAGAACTCAGGAGATTTGGGAGGTGCAGCAGGCTGTGCTTTGGAAGGTTGTACCCCACAAACTGTTGTTTTTTTCTCTGTATCATGGCTGCAGAGTGCCTGTCACTGTTTAATACACTTTCTGTGCAGCTGCTCATGCTAATTTCCTCCCAAAACTCCTGTTTTCTTCCACTTTCTCCTATTCTTTCACCGTTTCTTGCTGTCTGCCTTGCTTCTGGCTTTGTAGGAGTCATGCATCAGTCACCTCTTGGTGTCTTCTGAAGTACATGACATACTGTCTCCAGCCCCAGGCACATTCAGCAGCTGTGGATAAGTTTTTTCACCTCTCTGTTTATGGACTCTTTGCATACTTGGCATTTATCTTCAGAGCTTTTTTAGATTAAGAACATTCATTCCCATGTGCTCGTATAGTGCCCAATACAATGTGTCCCTGATTTCTCATGAGTTTACTGACATATGAAGAACTATCTAGAGGGGTCCTACATTTCAGAGAGGCAGATAAAGGCTAAAATCAGTAGTACAACTGCCAATTCTTATTCTGCTAATACACTTATTTCGTAGATAGTTCTTTAAGACATGGTCAAAATTATTGCCTCTTGCAGTGTATAGAAGAAACCTGGAAAATAGCCCCAGTCTTTTAAAACCAGAGAAAGTGTGTGGTACAAAAGAAAGAAGTGATGTATGTTGAGACAAGGAACCGATTTCGTTAGCTTATTCTTGTAAGAGCACAATGACGTGCTTCCAGGTCTAAAGATTATTTACTTTCAGAAATATTTTTTAGAGAATGTATTATGGTTATATCCACAATTGGCCTCAGAGAAGGACATGGACTTGGAGCTTGTTCAGAGTAATTTAATCAATCTTATACAAAAAGCAACAGCCAACCATTATGGACCAAGTCAATACTAAAATGATTTCCCAAACCTCATTTCAAAGTCAGTTCCAGGAAACAACTGGTAGCTTCAAAACTCCGAGGCTCAACTATAAATTTAATTTTCTTTAAGGTCTGTAATTGAGCTTTTTACAATAAAAAGTATGGTATACTGCCATTTCCTTTAAATAACGTATTATGCATTGGGTGGCGTGTCATTGTGTTCCTGCTAACTCCTCATATTTTAATGTGAATCAATACATTTTGTAAGGTTGTTACTACCTCATAGTGACTAGAAATATAAATGCAACACATTTTGTTATAAGAAAAATAAACACATGGCATAAATTTAATCTGCCTGCCTATCTACCAGATGGAGAAAAGAATAGGGCCAAGTCACTGATGGAGTAACTGTTTAATCACATCAGCTTGTTGTTGACTTACTTACAAACATAAACAAGTCCACTTGCACCTTTGGGAACTCGCCATGTTTTGTCCCAGCTTCTGAAAGTACGTGGCAGTTAATGCGTTATTCACAGGTTAGACAGACACGTGATATGATCATGAGATAAAGAGGAAATGACATCCTTACTGCTGCTGGCTCATCTGGATACCTGTGTGATAACTATACTCGAGAGATAAGCTGTTCCATTTCATGCACTGAGTCCACCACTGATTAATTTGAAAAGGCTCACATTTTGATTAACTTTTGTCATATTATAAATATATTGCAAGTAATTCATAGCAATTTGACAGACAGCATCACTTCAGCAAGATATTTGTTCAGGTACAATCAATGGATGTTTTGACACTGCTTTCACAGGGTAAGGGTTTGGTCAATTCCAAGAGGTGTATCAGATTTTGGCTCATTTTAGTCCCTATTTAAATCAACAAAGTTATTCTATGGGACAAAAGGGTACTGAGAGGAGCAGCAAATAGTGTCTCAGAATATCCGATGTTGGTTATGGAGTGGGGAGGGGGCACAGCTCTTGTAGCACTGCTGACTTGTTGAAATATTCTGTCCTTCCAAAAAAGCAGTGTCACACCCTGCCTGGTTGTTTGTGTCACTATGCTGCCATTGACATGATCTACCTCAGCAATCTTCAAATGTTCTACAAATCAGATAAATTGGACTCGGGGGAATATTAGGGAACAAGAGGGGGAGAGAGATGTGTTGGAGGGAACAGGTGGGGTTGTAAAACAAACAAAAAAAACCCAACACATTTTGTCCAGGATTGTGGGAATGTCAGTATCTGCCTACCATTAGATGTGTCCAGGAACATTCTGCATATTTTAAAATTCCTTAGTTTAATTGTAGATTTTGTCTGCCACCTCTCCCCCTTTTTTTTTCTCTCTTTTTTTTTTTTTTTTTTTTTTTTTTCCTGGTGAGGGAATCAAGAAGAGACAAGTGAGACCGAGGATAGAGAGAAGGAAAAAACGAGATAAAACATTAACGCTATTATTAATACAGTAGGAAGATTACCATAAACTCTATGCATATCTGTAACTACAGAAAATAAAAAAAAAAGAATCTTTTTTCTGACCATTTTCTTGATGTTTCTGGGGTACATTTAGACAAAAAAATCTTATGAAAATATCAATGTAAATATGATTCAAAAAGATTCTCAAGTGCTCCAAAGCCTGTGTTCTTGATGAAGTCAAGTAAGGAAAAAACATTAGGACTTTTGCCATTCATGGTGCAACCACAATTTTTTTTTAAAGAACTGCTCTTTTAGAGAAGCACTTTTTTTTTCTTTATGGATTTTGCACAAAACTCCCTATGGTGAACTCAAGAAAAGTTAGGAGCAAGGAGGACGTGCAAGGGTTCTGGCCCTTCTCACATTCAATAAATGCATCTGTAACAGATGGCTAATTACAAAGATAACTGTTAACCAATCTTAGTAACACTGAGCTCTTCCAAAAAAGTCGTGAAGAGCCATTCTGGTACGCTGTGTTCCAGCACTACAACCGAAGTGAGCCAAACAGACCCTGCCCTAGGCTGGTGCAGAAACTGGAAAACTGGAATATCTGTTGTCCTGACAGCTTATTTTAATTTTCTCTAACTGTGACCCTTTATCATCCATGGAGCTTTATTCAAGACCAGCACGGGCTGAATAATTGGATTTGCTTGGCAGGTAACATTTCTTACTCTGCCAATTAATCCAGCAGGAAAAAAAAAAAAAAAAAAGCCACTGATCTCCTATGAGAAGAAACACCTAAGAGATCAAAGGCTGGATTTGCTCTCCCAGCACTACTGTCAGTGCCCACATGTGAAGCATACTTGGGCATACCGCTAATGCACCATGCAGTTGACGTGGGCATATCATCAGGATTTCGATCAATCTGGAAGATCAGCGTGAGCTGCTGAGGTGCTGGACATTCATAACTATGGAACAGATGCCCAGTGCCATCAAATGGTGACCCCTGCATCATGAGCACTTGGGGTTTTTTTGAGGGAGTCAAGGCTTTTTGAACATAAAGGCACAGATGCTTATTCTCCATGTTTCTGAGCTCTCGAACCGGGGTCAGACATAGGTACCACCTTTCAACCCCATGGAGCACACCAGATAAACAGGACTCTTGCCCTCTAGCACCCAGAGGCTGTTCATTTAGCATGTGGGCCGTCCAGATTGCAAATCTGAGCCACCCAACTTGTCCACCTCACTGCGGAGGGAAGCCTGTATCCTAGTACAGTTTGGTATTAATTCCTGGGTTCAAAAAGTGGGAGCTGCAGGGAATAAACCAGTCACCGGCTCTGACTGAGCCCGACAGGCACAGAGAGGAGCTGTGCTTTGGATTCTCCGTTGTCCGTCTTCAGCTAATGTAAATCAACTTGGTTCTGCTGGCATCAGTGGAAATGAGCTGATTCATGCCATTTGTAGTCTTTCCTTGTTTACTCACCACATCTTAATGACTGCCAGGCACAAAACCACCTGACTGAGGACATTAGAATCAAAGGCTTTATGCCCTTAGTGTTTTGTTTGGTTAAAGACTAACATAGAAGATGGCTTTAACATATGAGAAAGCTGGGCCCCTGAACACTTGCCGCTAATAAGGTGCTTTTCAGTTTCTAAGTGCTTTACAAACATGAATTAATTATTCCTTTCAACAACACTTGGTTATTTTCTGTTACTAGAGTGCATGTTTACCAAGTTAGCTCCATTGGTACACAGCACGTTGTTTGGCAGCAGGCAGGAGCATAAATTGATCTATAACCACATGCTGTAATTTGCAGCAAATTTGCTTCACCAAACACCATCAGTGCAGCTACAGAGGCAGAGCGGAGGAGTGACCGCTCCTCCCTGCATCCTACAGTGGTGATAACCTTTACCTCCCCTGCTACACTGAACACAAACATAAAACCTGTTTGCTGCCCAGTTCAGCTAATTCCACAGAAACATACGTCAAATAGGAGCTTCCAGCTTGACACAGCTGCACAAAGCAGTAAAATATTTTGTTATGTGTCACATCGAAATACCCATTACGGTACAGAAGTGACACAGGGAGTAGGCAGATTTCTAATAATACACATGAATGAGGTTGCCACCATGAGACAGGAGAATTTTCTGCATGTGACCTTTATTAAAGATAGAAAATACTGTATCAGGAAGTTACCAATAGCTATCATTAAAAAAAAAAAAAAAAGAATAAGGTATTACCCATCCTAAAATAGCCAAGAGTCCAGTGGAGAGGAAGATGACCAGCAGGCAGGAGCTGGAGGCTCACATCCCTGCTCTGTTCAGGTCACACCAAAGACTTGAAGCTGTGCTTGGCTTTCTAGAAGGGTAGCCCTAGCAACTGGGTTCTTGTTTATTATCATGTCCCTGTCCCTCTCTGCCCTTACATCACATGCTAAAGGAGGGGGATGCTTTCTGGAGTAAGTTTTGTCCGAACCAATGTGTTTCCACTGGAAATGAGTGTTTCAGTGAGCTGTGGCAGACAATAGCGCATATTGCCATAGGCAAAACAATACTTCTGCAATTGAAAACAGGGTCTTGGGAAGTGTTAAGCTATCACTTTTTAATTTGAGCTGCCCAAAATTTTTCCAGGGAACAGATTTGCGGCATAAAACACTGGAAAGTGTCAAGCTGACCATAACCATCAACAGAAACCAGAAATGACCATCTGCTGCATCTCCTGCCCACCTCCCATGCAGTCAATGCCTCTCGGGGGTCCAGGCCCCCGTTAACAAGGGGCTCGTGCACAGCAGGCATGAAGCCCAGTATTACATGTACCTAAAACTAGTTTCATGGAGAGTTCAGAGCGGTTTGCTCTACACTGCCTGCTGCCAGCACCAACGTGGCTCTGTGTCTTCAAGCTCTCTTTACTCTGCTCAGCTTTACCCAGTGTAATCCAACCAGCACCAATGACATGGCTTAGTGTCACATACACAACATGAATTAAAATTGCAGAATCAGGAAATAAATGTCTGTGCATCAGTAACCTCCATCCCAGGAGTGATAAAGAACACCAAAGTTTGATGCTCCAAGACATGCAGTATAATTTCACCTTGTTTGTATTTAAATGCTTTACCTGCAAGTCGAGCCATGCTGGCACACGCTGCAAACATGGCATGGAAAGCAGCTGCACAGGCAAATGCATCTTATTATAGATCTCTAAACAGAAAGAAAATGTATTGGGGAATAGATTCTTTTGCCTGTATAACTGTATCTTGGCTTTTGTCAATACAGCTATTTTCTCACAGCCCGACTCAGTAAAGCTTTCTGCTGTATGAAAGGCCTGAGATTGGCTACTGAGCATTATCTTCCACATGGGTGTTTACAGTTTCCAGTATCCCTTCTGAAAGAATCTCACTATAAGTAATAGAAAAGTATTTACTGGAATCAAGCAGACAAAATTCAGTCTCTTTTCAGTCTGAATAGTTTAAACCAGGCTCTGGGATTCTTTGATGGTTTGTTTGGGAAGAAAACAAACCCCCTCCTGCTGATGAGCTCTAATTTGCCTCCATCTATGCTTGGTACAAAGAAATGGTGAAGTAATCATACACACTTCTGCTGTCTGCTCTGCAAATACACAGAGCTGCCATTCGAGAAAATGGCACATTGCACAGTGATGCAAACAAAAGATTTGAGATTATATTCATTCATTCCAAACCAAACACAACAGCAATTTCTTTTCTGAAGTGCTGAGGACCAAGAAAACCTTTATATTTAATGAAATGTGAACATACCTAGCTATAGAAATGAAGCACAATTGTAATCTAAGAGTAGAATTTTCAGCTTCTGATACATGGTTTATTCCTACTTCAGACTTAGGGGGGGGTTTCATGCAACCACCATTTTTATGCGTGTTAACATTTTGTGCACAAAACAATTAATTAAACCATGTGTTGTATGCCAAAGGATACCTTTTCAAGGCTTATTTACACTTGCATATCATTATATTTTTACACTGATACACTGTAATATATTTATGTGCTAAAAGCACAGTAATTACTGCAATACCACATGTCACTTCAGGATAAATGTAATAGTAACCCAGACATATGCCAAGTAGTTGTTTGCAGCAAATACTTGGAGAATTATGCAAAGGATACCAGTCAGTAATGTGCAGAAGGCATTACAATATCCTTCCTATGAAGGAGGGGACATACCAGCGTAGTCCTTCATCTCTTCCGACAATCAATATCTGTCGCTAGCCAGAACCAGATGTTCTAGAGAAAGATGCAAAATCTGCATGAAAATGTGGAATTAAAATGTGGAATTAAGTGTCTATAGCTATAATGCCTTTCCAAGTGCTGTGAAACACGAGGGAGTTTTATTCCTTGCTGAAACTGGGATTAACAGCCCCTGGCCCCCAAACTTCTCTTTATTCAAATATCCCTGAGTTTCACACTTCTGCCATGCTTTTGGTCCCTGTTACAGTCCTGGCAATGAAATGAACAAACTAATTTAACATATACATAAATTACTTTTTTTTTCACCTTTTGAATTGACTGAATATGACCTACCACCACTTGAGAAATGCAGCTGTCTTCATAGTAGTAACTTGTACAAAAGCATCCAAACCTAACAGTAATTTTCAACAAGGTAAACCTGTGATTTACTCATGCCATAGAAAAGTTTTTGTCTTCTTTTATTATTTTTTTTAATTTTGCAAACGAGAGAACTAGCACTTGTCTCTGACGAATTTGTAGGAGAACAGAGCAGGAAAGAGGCAAACATGAAACAAGTTCCCTCTTGCACTTCTCTGAATGAGGGTGTTGATGTGTTTGCAACATAACCAGTTGCAGCAGATTGACACCAAGCCCTGACAGGCTCCCTCTCTAATAAAGTGAGTTTCTCTCAATACCAAAATCTAGTCGTCGGAACTTGCTTGATATATTCTAAGTGTAGAACATGTTAAACATCGTAGTCGCTGAATATGTGAAAAGGATCATTATTCACAGTCTCCTAATCAAAACTTAATTTTGTGTCATTATTTGTTTGGTTTTACATGTTTCCTCCTTGCTTGAATGAAAATGTCTGGTGTTGGAAAATGTCACATCTAGCTCAGAGAAGCAGGGCAAGGAGTTGTGCTGCATTCGGAAATGCCCAGGCATAATGGGTTGCTTGTTTTTTTCTGTTGGAAAAGTCTGCACTGTTTGCTAGGTTGTAAATTATTGATTTATTTGGTGATTTACTTTGCAGCAAATTGAAGCTATATGCAAGCTAAATACAGCTTCACTTAAGCTAATTATGGTGATGGGGGTTATAAAGATTCAGAAAGAGATTATTGTATTTGTTTGACACTATAAACCAAAAATATGCCCTTCTTCCACACCACATACTCCCTGTATAGAGCAAATGTAACTTATACCACTTTTTTTTTCATTAACAGTTGCAACTCCTCTGCCTGTGAAAGCTTTAAGGTGTGATGAAGCAATGACATGGAAATGTTTTAGGCTCTCCTGGCTTGCCTGTGAGGAGACATCACCCCCAGGTTGATCCTGGGGCCACAGAGGGTCTAAACCTGGGACACCCTGACGTCCCCTCGGTCTTTTCACTGAAAGTCAAAATACAATTAGTAGTGTTTGCCATGTGAAACATTGACCGAATTATCTTTCTTTTTCTGTACTTGTTGCAGCCACAGATGTTCCTAGCAAAAATAGATTTTGAAGGTCCAAGCAGCTGGGTGGAGTAACTGGAAGCCTGGCACCGAGCTGGTATGGGCATGGAGCTGGACCGCAGCTCACAGAGATCTCACCTATGCCTCACTGGAGGCAGAGTTCAGCTCCTGGAGTTTCAGAGCTGCTCTCATGGCTTTCCCAGAGAAAAAGGAGTTTGAATTTTGGTACAGATTTTCTAGAAATGCCAATACACTGCTGCAGATTTGTCTCTCAGGATCAGACATTGAGCGGTTGCATCTGGAGGAGGATGCAGATGATCTGAACAGAAGTCCAAGTCCTGTCCCAGACACACAACAGATTTTGGCATGTTGGCTACTGACACAGAGATATTCCAGGTAACTTTTAAACTAGCTAGGCGGAGTACCTATAGCTGTATAAATCTGAAAGTACCTGGGTGAGATTCCCAGTCCACAGCTTTCTGTACTTTGCCTGTATTTTTAAATCTATGCTGTAGGTATCCTACCTTCAAAGTTAACATCAGTATCCAGCATGCCAATGCCTGTGCTGCAGAACAAAAGATAGTCCAAAGTGTGCCTCTACATCAGGGCATGGGGAGGACTGGGATTCCTGTTAGCAAGAGCCAGAACCACGGGATACACACTGTCACGTTCCCACAGACTGGAGCAGCCTGATGGGTGAGCTCTGTGAGCCAGAGACCTCGAGACCCCAGAGCCAGCAGCCGTAAGCAACCATCTCTCTCAAGGCTTTCGGACTCTCTCCCATGAAACTGAGCACCCGAAAGCCCTGACTGTAATCTGGAAAGAGATCCTTTCCATCCCAAGCCATTGCCTAATGACATCAGTATTCAGGTCAGCTCCACCACGAGAAAAAGCAGCTGCGGTATACAGGGGAACATTTTTTTTTTTCCCAGCAACATGTGCTAGTATTTCACAAACAAAATTTTCTCTGATTTTCAAGCTATATGAAATCTTGAAATTAAAACAAAATGTAATTGTCAATGAATGGAAAGCACTACTTTTTGGCCAGGTCTATTTGTAGTATAAAATATCCTATGCTTCTCAAAGTGTCTTTCATGCCATCTCAATTTATTTTCCTTTATTTTTTTTTATTGAGATCTCCAAAGCCAGATGCTTAGGGGTTTTCAGTGCCCAGATTCCCACTCATTATTTCATTTGACACTGAGATCCCTTGAGGAGGCCTGAAAACCTACAAAGCCTTCCTATCTGTGCAAGACTTCCAAACAATAGCTACAATGAAGAAACAGGTCCTGGCACTAAAAAGCAATGAATATGTAAGACAAACTGTATCTGGAGAGAGTAAACACATTAAAACAGGCTACCGGTGGCGTCTTTCAAAAGATATACATTGTAAGCCGCATACTCTTCAATAGCTCAAGGGGCTTATAGTCAATAAATTTAACAGACTGCAACCAAAAAAGTCAAAGCTAAAGTACAGTATGTAAATGGAAGCTAGAGTGCACTCTTCTTTTCCACCTTAGGACAGAGTTAATAGAGGGGAAATGACAAAATACATAAAAAGAAATACACAGGATTTGACAGAGGATGTTTTTTCTTTTAACTTCAAGGCAAACTACCAGACTATTTTGGTTTACAGATAAATCAAACAAAGAACTTTATCAGTTTGCATAAAAGTCTCATTTTCAGCATTGGAAAGATTAAGCTTCAGGGCCTTATTCTGTACGTACACGTGAGGGATTACAAAGGGAGCAGAGTAAATAATGACCTTGTCAAAGAGAGATTAGCTTCTGTGATTATATGGTAAAATAGTTATGTTTTCTGCGCTTATGGATTAAAATATCCATTGGCAGTTTCTGTAAACTAGTAAAGCTCACGGATATTTATGGAAATAGGGTAATGACAGTAGCGGTATCTGAGAGCCCCATTGCTGCCTCTTGAAATTTTTCATGGTATTCTGATGTTCAGTCTGGGGAACTGGATTCTCAGCCTTGCCAGATTTGTTTGCAGCGGCTCAGTGTTTATGTGACAAAAAAACTTTCCCTTTAGGAATTCCCTTTATTTTACAGTTACGCAGTCATGCTAAATGCAAATGCATTGGACCCATCTTGTCCTTTTGATTTTTCAAGACCTACCCCTGACTTCTCCCAGTTGACTGGGAGCACATAAGGGCTGATTTTTCACTGACTTACTCCTCATATTGATATGTACACTTGTTTAAGCTGTCAGTAAAACTGAAGTAGCTGTTCCCACTGAGATTCTCTTTCATTATTTTTTTTTCTCTTATTTTGCTGTTTCTAAAAAACTCTCGTGAGGAAGGTGGGAGCTGCACATGTGGGGCAATCAAGACCCTGGTGTTGGATATGACAGGCCTAGTCTCTGCTTTGGCTAAAGGTGACTTCTTGGATTGAAAAATCCTGCTCTGAGAAAGGCAGAGCAGAAAATGGTGTGGAGGCTCTTGCAGGCTAAGTCAGTGTCTAAATACAGAATGCAAGGGGCAGAGCCCCCTCTCTGAGTGAGTGGCTCAGTGTTTCTCAACACACTCGAGCTAGCTTACCATTCCCAAGGAAAACGAAAATAAATCCATCAGAAATTGTCAGCTACTTGTCTCTGTCCCTATAAAATGGTACCATAACAAAACCTTCTCTTTACCCTGGTGATATCATTTTAAAGTTTGCAGCTATATGGGTAACCATATATCATGCAGGACAGTGAAGGAAAAGGCTCACTTTTGTTTTCTTGACACTTACAGAGAGTAATCCCTGTTGTAAAGTGACTGGATAAAAGAGTAAAGACAATTTGGTTCACAAGATAAGCATTCCTGTATGAGGGACAGCAAAGCACAAATTCTTGGTTTGTCTATGGCAGTCCCACCTTACGTGGGTTGGGTTCTCCAAGCGAAGCAAAGTGCAGTCTTTTGTCTAGCATACATCCTGGCAAAGAAGTCAGGGCTTTATAGCAGCCTATAAAAATTATGTTAACCTAGCAAAATTGGTTAATGTTTAATTATGTTCAGTGGAGAAAGATTTAAATGTCCTAGGTTCTGACTTCATAAATTGTTTCTACAAAAGATGCAATATGTTAAGAATTTCTTGAACAATATTATCTGTCGAGTCTATTAAGCTGTGTGAAATAGGGTCTGGATTTCTGCTCTCATTTCATGACTGTGGAAAGTGAGATAAGCAGATAGGACAGAGAATTGCGCTGGGTGGGATTTTTTTCGAAAGTGTAACACAAGAGGAGTTTTAGGTCTATGAAAGGAAGTCACTAAAATTGGTCATTAAGTCTTCTTCAAAAAGGCTGTTAATCATAGTTACGGGTATTTGTACTCTCAGAATGCCATTTCTTAGCTGTGTCTGTACAGCAGTGTGTGTCTGCAGTGCAATTGTAGCCAAATATGTCAGCGAGTCACACTGGGCAATGGCAGCACACAGCACATTTCAAGCTCCAAATTAATTCAGAAAGCTGAAAAAAATAAGGAGTTTAACCTATACTGAATTCAGTGCTGTTCTAGCTTGTTTAAAACCTAGGCTGTGTTGACAATGAAGTTTTGTAATGGTGGAGACAAAAAACTGAGCCTTGGCTTTGACTGTGCATGCCAGTAATTGGCAAAAAATAAGCTGTCTATCCTTGATCAAGGGAGAGGTGCTCAGACATGCACAGAGGATGACAGATGAGCTCTCGATACAGAAAAGCATTAGTAACTAGCCACCCAGGGAGGGTAACAGGCTAATCAGAAAGTCCAGTGAAAATAGAAATCTTTCAACAGGCATAAAAACAATCCCTTTCATGCAACTAAGCTGAGAAAACTTTATCTCTTGCAGATAATGAAAAATACACATCCACTATGATAAATGTATATCTGCATATGGCTAGCAATTCACTTTTTCTTGTAATTACCTTTTCTCCCTGTTAGTTCTCCTCATTTCTTTAACATAGCCATCCCATGGACAATTTCATTAAGACTATCTTGAGAACAGAAAACTCCCTGTCTTGTTGAAAGGTTTCTTGAGGGTATATTCGCCATACCGTGTACCTGGGTGACTTCAGCCACCATCTAACTGCACTGGCTGATTTTAGCAGGAAAAAGCAAAAGGCAAATATACCCTCTATATCCACAAACTGGGACATAGATGTTATGTTTTCAGACTGCATTAAAAAAAAAAAAAACAAAAAACAAAAAACAAAACCCAAACAAAACTGAAAGATTCAATGCTTTTACTTTTCTTTACAGTTGTTTAGAAGTCTTTAAGGAAACACTTGTTTTCCTTTTAGTGCACTTTTCCCAAAGTCTCATTTTGCAAAGGTTTTGGGTCTGCAGAGCCGCTTTTAAAATTCTGGTGACAATTTTATATTCTAGAAGGAATTTAAACTTGTTATTGCACGTTCCAAAAGACATAAACTTGCATATTACTTAACATAAAAAAGAAAATCTGACTCATCACATTTGTAAAACTAGAAACTTTTAAAACTCTGCAGTCTTTTATATAAGCACATTGACTCGTCAATTCTGTCCATTTCAGTAAAGATACACCATCTAAAAATATGGTCATTATAGTTTCTTTATGCAATATTAATCATAATTTCTAACTGTAGCTAGCCAAACAGCATTTGAAATAGACGTGATCTCTCTTTGCTTTGTCTGATCTTTGCCTTTCACTGACCTAAAAAAAAAAAAAAAAAAAAGAGTAAATTATTGAACCAAATTATTAAAAAGTTAGTATTCAATTAGACAGAAAACTACCTCTCAGGCAAATGGTATCATATAGAGTAAGCAAGGTCAAATGGAAATAAGATATTCAAAAACAGGTAAAAAGCATTAGCTCTATCTGCAAATGACCAGTGAAGGAAGAGATTTTCAAAAGCTCTAATGAAACTGGTGGGAAGCTCCCACCGACCATTGACAGTCAACTCTGAGCAGTATGGAAAAGTTAGACCAATCCATCTGATTTTTAAATTTATGTGTTCATTGTTCAAAATTATGCGTCTATAAATAATTTCTTGAATAGCAAAGGTTTATCCAGTTTAGTATTGGATAGTAAAGGGATACAAACACTTGCTGTAAGTTGTTCTAGACAATTAATTATTTGTGAAGTAATTTTATAATTGTATTAGTGGCTACTTGCTACTCTTGAGCCTACATTTGTGTCACTAGCTACCTAATATTAAATAGGAAGGTTTCTGTTTCCTACCTTTTTTTAATTTTTCTGGACAAATGCATATCAATAAATGTTAATTTAATGGTACAAGTACCAATGAGCTTGCCTTGCCTTTTCTTACAAACTGAGTTAGGGCTTTTGTTTCAGTATTCATAAACATAAATTTGGAATATTTGCTCAGTTCTGGTGGCAAGAACAGCAGTGACCGACAAGGTCTCAGGCTACATGAAGACAAAACTGCCAAAGTAGAGACATTCCCAGTTTGGTGGAGAATACTGAGAAAAGTACTGGAATAAAACTACTGCCACCCTTGCCCACCACAGACACATGTCTCTGGCCAGACCTTCTGCCCTGAGGAGGTGGCAATTGCTTCAAGCAATACCATGCGGCCATCCTCTCACTGACACAAGCCTAACACAAGCATTTTCATTTCCTTGAGCCCAAAGGTCTTCAGCACAATGACATGGTAATAGCTTTACAAGTGAACACTAGCTCACAAGTGACTAGATATAGACCTGTTCTTAGAGAACTGCTCACATTGCCATAACTCTCCGTCATCATCTCTTCTATCAAACCCCCAAGCACTGAAGGGGCCATAAAATCCACTCAAATCCAGGAGACTTCTCTTATCAAGTTACAATAAATGAAGCTCTGCAGGTAAAATCTGAATTCTACATTGCATCCAAGCACGCTTTAAATTACAAAATTTTAAGAGAGCTGAGGATCGTCATTATCATTAGGTGCCATCCCTCAAAAATGCTGGAGAAACATTGTTGATTGTTCCTAGGAAGGAAGTTACTGTTCCAGAGATATTACAATTACCGAGTATGTTGTATCATTTAAGTATATATTTAACTTAATTGTGGTAAAACTTGATAGTGTTCTGTTGATTTCATAATTATAAGAAAAACTGCAAAATAAAATACATGTTTTGGGGGACTGGGAATTTGATGTGGTTTATAATCAACAACATTGTTCACAATGACAGATCTGAGTATACAGAAATTATTTCACATCGCAGCACTGGTGCTAACACTTGCTTTTCCACTTGCTTTTCATTACCATTGCAAAGTAGTTTTCATAGACAGTGCTTATTTTAGTCGTGGCAGAAACTAATGAATTTTTCAGACTTGTGTCTGGGTTTTATTATACTCCTATACAATCTTTTATTATACTCCTACAAAAGCTGGGGTTTATGTATTGTACTATCAAAGAGAGGGCTGAGGATGCCCTTACTTCCCTTTGATTCTTTTTTACAACTTTATAATTCAGAAATTTGAACTTCTCTTTACCCATTATGGACTACTAACCTCTAAGTCTGGCCTTGCTTCTCCCTTCGGGTCACTGTGAAAATTATCTGCTCTGTGGTGGTATCCAAAGCTTCTCTGCTTTGGCCCTGTCATACTAAACAATGTAAAAACAAGGCTGTAAATAGTCCCACTCTCAAGAGCCTGCAGGCTGGTACGTTTACAGGACAGATTTTAGCAAAGTAAAGTGATGATGGAGCTAATTAATTTCAAGCTAACATTCATATCTCTACTCCACGCTGGAGCATAAGCACAATCTAAGTGGGTAAGACAAGAGACATGGGAGCGGGTGTTAAATAAGTGATAGGAAAAGGGAAACTCATAATTCCTCCCGCCACACGGCTGACATGAACGTGGTTTTCACAGCGAGAGATCTAGCAGAGAAGACAAGACATTATGTGTGAGCCACTGTCAGTCTGAACATCATTTTGCCCTTTCTGAAAAATCATCCTTTGAAGAGACATGGATGCCACCCGAGTGATTCACAGCCCTGCTAGACATTGAAGCTGCTGGAGAACTTCGCCATAAGGCAAAACATGTGGCTGCCCTGGTGCCCAGGGAAGACAGTGGTGCTGAATGCATTGATTAACTTTGTGCTGTTTTCCAGAGGAATGCAGAGAGGTAAAAAAAATCTGAAAAGGAAGGACAAGTGCAGTTTGGCCGATACAGCAAGGCACAAGCAGCCAACAGACTCTAAACTCGGCTCCCTACTGCCTCTGCTGCGTTCACTTGGTCAGTTCATTTTGCTCCATGGATCAATTTCCTTATTGGGAAAAAAAAAAAAAAAAAAAAAAGTAATGATCTTTCTTACCTCTGTATTTCTCTTGTGCCCTGTGTGGTCTGTGAGCAGAAATAAGCTGTTGCGGATTTGTTATGTGTGGTTGCTGTTGTGTGCATAGGTTTCTCCTTTTACTGACGAGATAGAGCCAGCTGTTCCTCTAAAAACTGTGTCGTGGGTGTTGAGCAGGCAGACCCCAACACAAAATTTGTCTGATATAAAGGCATGGAGAGAACAGCATTAAGAGAAATACTGTGTGTATGCTCTAAATTTGCTGTTTCTTCCTTGTACAGATGGTGTTTGAGTGAATACCACTTAATACAGATCAGAGGAAGGAAAGGAAAAATATTGTAGTGGTAGAAAAATAGACACTGTGGTGAAGAAGGGCTTTTGAAAACTAAATGTAATTGAAACAGTAGAAAATTGAGGCCTTCACATGAGTAAAACATTTTTTTTCCTTCCTATCGTCTGTTGTTACAGATAAGCACTCCTTACCTATTCCATGCTCCTCCCATAGCCTCACGCTTGTGCTATCCTGGCTGTTTTTTGGGGGAACACTAAAGTAATTACAGCAAAAAGGCAATAATGCTGGTATTTGATCTTGCAAAGAGCAGAAGCATTTAAAACATTTATTTAACTTGAGGATGGATAACCCTGCCAAGAGCCACGTACTGACAGTTGTAAGACATGGATGGTGTATCATCTCAGAATACCAAAGGAAAAGCCAACCATGGGAGTAGATCCCAGGTAAAAGATGGTGACTGCTCTACATGGACCCAGATCTCCTCCAGAGCAGGGCTAGCTGGCCAGCAGCATCCCCAGCTCACTCCTTACAGGCAGGCATATGGCTGAGGAGAGGAGAGCGACCATCTATATTGCCCTGCTGGGGGCAAATAAGACTCACCAGTTATTTCTTCTCTTTGAAAAATGCCAAATATCTAACAAACATGCATAAAGCAACTTGTACAAGCTTTCTGGGGAGAAAAACAGCAACCAGGCAGTCAGGTGGAGATGGATATAGAGGTAAGTAGAACAATCCCACAAGGAGCCAGACTTCTACTTCCACTGCTTATGGCAGTAATCTACATGTGAACACCAACACTGCACTCACTCGTGAGAATGACGCGTGCCTTACCGTAGGCTAAGGTAAGGGGACAACTCAGAAAACATTACAGACCACAGTTAATTCCAGGTTCTGTAAAACGGTTGGCATCTACATACTTTAAGAGCATACTTCAAGCAGCTTAATAGAAAATTATAACATGATTTTTAATAGCATAACCTATAATTTATTTTTCATTACCTACTCAAGTTCAAGTTTGAGACTGTAAAACTAAGTGCATTTTTTTTAAGCTTTTATTCTCATCAATCATTTGATTTTTCTGACACGTGGCATATCTAATTCAATGGTATTGGCTGCTCTGTTTTTAAATAATATTCTATTTTCCAGAATACCAGTATAATTATATGTAGACGTTTAAAAAATGTAGTGACACCAATTTCAATTAAGAATGAGAGGAAAAAAAAAAAAAAAGAAGACTTTCTTCACAATGAATAACAGCGACTGAAACAAATTAGAAATAAGGTAGGCAAAACCAGTATTGGAATACTTTGTTTTCATTCATACTGAATTTTGTGGTGCTGTGGAAGAATTATATGGGCCTTGTATATAAGTTAATACTGCAGTAGATCACCATTGCCATCTCCTGGTAAATAAACCATATAACTGTATTCTAGAGCTTTTTCTAAACAGTCATATATTGTACAACTGTAGAGAGATTACACTATAAATAGGCAATAAAGGATTTAGGGTACTTATTGTGAGACTATCATTGCATTTTCATTCTTTGCTCACGTAAGACCTTTATAAAGAACTGCATTGCAGTTGATAAATAGTGGCATTTGTTCCAATGCACTCTTTATGTTGAAAAGAAATACTGCTAGTTATGACTCTGTAAATTAAGGTGAGAGGATAGGTATTGTTGTGATTGAAACAAATACCAGGGCTGCTTAAGAAAAACTCACCATAACCAAACACATATACACTCAGAGAGAAGGAATTAGTTTCCACTGTATTGTGATGGGACTGCGCTATGATAGTCAGCCAAGAAAATGTCAACCAACGTTAAGCCATGGTATGAAGCGACAGTGGGGATAACAGCAGTGACAACAATAAGCTGTCATTTCACTTTCTGGTATTTTTAATCCTTTTGTTTCCTTGCCATTTTCATTGTCCTTCCCACTATCATTTCCCATTCCACTCCCTCTTTCTCATCTATGCTCCCTTTTGCGTCTTTGTGCAGCTACCCGAAACCTCCTGATAAACAATAGTTGTCCTCTGCTGCTCGGAGGGGCAAGAGCGGGCTGATCCCTAAACCAGCACGAACACCCTCCTCCCCAGCAGCACTGTCCATGTGTCACCCCACTGCCTGCGAACACCCCCTTGCCTTGCAATCTCACTGGCACGCAGGGAAGGAGGATGAGATGGGTCCATAACTCATTACCCTTCAGACCAGAGTGCAGCGTTCAATGTGACGTTGAGCCTCGATAAATCATCCTTTCAATCAAATCAGTAAACAGAGAGGAATGCTACCTACCTGGCAATGAATTTCAGACAGATTCGTCAAGGAGTGACAGATCAGTTGAAAGCCTGTGCCTTGCTTTGTGTGCTGCTTCTGCAAGGCTTCTCTCTGCAACAGAGAAAGTGAGTTCCTGCACTTACAAGCTGAAAATCTACTGCCGGCATTGCCAGTTAATGTGACAGGGAACAACCCCTTTAACAAGTTTTTGCTTTTTCGCACAGAAGCAGAATAAATGTTTGTAACATTCTGGAAGAAAGTGGGGCTGAAGGTTTTCTGGTAACACGGAACTTTGTGAAGCCAGAGCTGCATCACGAAGAGCATCTCCTTAAGAGCGGCCTTTGCGACGGTGACAACTCAGTTTGTTTCTTTCAGCTTACCAGCCACGTATCCAAGACTGCAGTAGTGGGGTCAGTTGTAAACACTGAAAAAGAGGATGATAAATGCAGGCAAGTGCAATGCCCTTTTAGAGCTGCCATGGTGTCAGAAAGAGTAAAGATTAACTGAAGCTCAGCAAGAGCTGCAAAAAGTTGCTGTCTATAGGTACCTGTAAGGAAAGGAGAGCTTTGTAACAAAAGTGAGAACAGCGTCTTGAGGGACTAATGAAAATAATTTTTTTTCTCATCAACCTAGTTCTCTCACAAAGGGACACAGAGATGGTCTTGGACTCACAAAGGCATTTAGAAACCAGAGTCTCTGGCAGGTTACACTTAGTGATCATAATAGCTATTAAGGCCAAAATGGACTGGAAAACACAAGCTTAATTATTAGGCTGTCCCAAGGGAACTGGAATCAACACACAATGCTAATGGTATTTCCAGTCATTGTTATTTGATTATGCCTAGAAACTTTTCCCTGAAGCAACACTGTAATTATGTATTCATTACTTTATTTTTATTTGCTTTAGCTCTTTTCGACTCTATAAAAATATGCATGCTTCCTATTGCAAAGAAATTCAAAACAAAGCCAGCTCGGTGAGGAAATGGATAAAAACATCTGAGGTCTAACAACAGAGGTGTAGAACTAGTAGCTTCCCTTGAAGTTACAAGGAAAAATATAAATGCCTCTAGGCATTTATAAGGAGAAGACAGATGAAAATTAGCATCTGAGATGCTCTTTTTAGAGAGAGTGGCAGCCAGGTCTGCAGCTGAAAGAAAATCAAGGACCTGCTCATTCTAAGGGGGTGAGAAGAGTAGGTGCCTCTCAAGGAAACTTGGCCTTAAAAGAAGCTAGAACAAAAATGGGGAAGGAATGCAATTCCAACTGCCCTGTCCATGATAAGGTACTGGGTTTCCATGAGACACGTGACAGAACATGCTTTTGTTGCCTCCCATGCCCTTGAAGGATCAAAAGATGAACGTTGGAGTGCAGCGTGAGTCTGATCCTATGTGAGTGTTTTGGTAGCCGAGGTTGCTCTAAACCATAGGACAGATGTGGAACATCCTGCTGTCTTTGACCTGGAGTATATATAGCAATACTACACGTATCCATGGGAAGGAATTACTAAACCATTTCAGACAGTGAAACGTAAGAAACAATAATCACAAGCACTGGTTTGTGTAGCAGCTACAGTGCAATGGGTGTGTGGTCTTCCAAGGCACAGAGCTAGATGCCACTCTGTTTGCAATGTCCACAGATCCATTCACTCTTCAATCAGCCTCTTTCTAATAAAAATTGTTTTGCAGTATCAAACCAGACAGCAATATACATTCTGGGCAGTTGGCAAACTCTAAGACACAAAAACCGAAGATTCAATGACACTGAGCACCAAACGCATGCAGGACAACAGTAACAAATGTCTCAGATAATTGCTGCTGGTGCAGGCTCCTGCACTTACTGGTCCCTGCCTAATTGACAGTACCTGCATTGACGAATATTCAAATAATGCTTGTCTGTTATTTGCACTTGTTGGAACCAGTACAAGGGGATCAACTTAAGGCAGATTCAAGTTGCTATCATTTTAACTTCTTCCAGTGCTAAATTTCTTGTCAAGGAGGAAATAAAGTTTTTTACATTTGCATTGGCTATTTCCTTCTGGGAAACAGTTTGACTTGGCATGCTGGAGTCATTAACCACAGATTGACTGTCATCAGTTCCTACAAATCATCCAACTGTAAAATGGAAACATGGAGATTCTCAGAGGCATTAAGTTTGCCGTGGCATGAGAAGAAATGTGGATAGCCTGAATTCTTTAGGGAATATACATACACACTTTCTCACACATACATAATGGAGAGAGAGCAGCTCAGTCAACACTAGTAACCACGTTCTATTTCCAAGGCTATCCATGCAGCAAGAAAGGAGACAAACTCTCTGATCTTTTTTTAATGGTTTTAAGCTCTAAAAATCAGGAGGTGAAAAATAACTGTAAGCAAGTTCTTTGTACAATACATGAGGGCTGCAAGACTGACCTCCCCCTTTCCCTTGAGCCTGCATTTTCAGTAATTGTGCATAACATATATTCCTTAAAGAAAAGTAGGAGGCAGTAAGGGGGTACAGGGGCAAAACCATATTTCAAAGACTTAATGAAACACAGATCATTGCTGACTGTCCATCTTATCTTCCTATGCCACATTTTTGAGGATTGTGAGTTTACTATTAAGCATGGCATATTTTCCCTGGCATACATGGGTGGGAAGACAAAGATTCAGGCTGTTACATTCCAAAAGAATGACATTTTAATACAGTCTTTTGGATAGATAAGTCAGAGGTACATTCAAGAAATGCAGAAAAATGTGTCTTCATAGAATTGACTGCACTATCTCACATGACCTATATAGCAGGATTATACTCTATGGCTTACAAGAGTATTGATCTGTGTGTACTCCTCAGTGGTGTTACATTCATTTTAACATTGATCTCTGTTTCATTACGCCACTGCATCATGCACTCTCAGTGTCATCTCAGTGCTCCTCTAAAACCTGAGTGTCTTCTCTTGCTGTCAAGATGTAGAGATGCATTGTGCAGCTTCCAATTCAAAATATAAATTTCAAAGCCTACTTATTCACACGTGCAGCCCTCTTTTAAAATAATAGTAAGGACCTACCATGCCTTAACCCTGCAAAGCAAGGTAAATATAGAGTGAAGAAGACATTGGCGAGTGCTTTTTCTCAAAGAATTTTTTTTACTCTGTGCATTGTTTGTGTTGCCTTTCAAAGAAGCTTGAGAATACTATTTCTTTTCCTCCAGGCTTCTTTCTATTCCATTTGGAAAACATTGATTTTGCTTCCCCCTATGATTCTTATGCAGCACAAGTAAACATGGCTCTGTTTAATATATGTCCAAGTCTGTGCAATGCCATCAAATCCACTATAGCTCTGGGAGAGAAACCAGTCCCTTTGTTGGCTTCTAGCTTTGCTACAACACGATGCAAAATATCACGGTTCTTGCATGTCCAGAGAGGTCACTGGTTTGGTTAATTTGCTTATGCATGCTTTACTCTTCAAAGCACATGACTGGGCACCAAGGCCTCCTAAATTCTGATGTCAGCTTTAACAGCATGCTGTTGCTAGTTGCAACACAGTTACAGAGATACAAGGATACATGGATCAAAAGCTAATTGCACAATTGTGCAAATATGCGAGCAAAAAGCCTCTTTACCTGACGGATTAACCAAATAGTACACATGATCTTGGGCTTATCACCTGAACCTCTGCTCCAAGTTTTGCTTACTGTTCTACTGGTGTGAGTTAGAGATGAGTTTTTTGTCTTCAGGCTGGTAAATATGAAGACAAAAACCTTAGAAAAGCTAGTGCAGCCAGCTGCAGGGATCATCTCCTTCCCTGCTGAGTGTGTCTTCAAGATCATGTGCAGACTTGCTGGTTCCCACTGTATTCTGTAATTCCACAAAAAATATCTGATCTTGTAGCCACTTAATTACAACAACCCGGAGAGCTAGTGCAGGGCATCTCAACGTTTGTACCTTGGTTATTCCGAAACAATCACCTTTGACTTCACTGTGTGATGTAGTTCTGTGTCCTATCCTTCACATCTCTGAAACAGGTATAATATTTACTCATCTGAGTGGAGAAAAATGCTTTGTTATTGCCTTGCACGTATGTTGTAACAGATGTGAACAAACTGGAAAAAGCACCTACTATTTTAATCCTCATGATTCTCAAGTTTTTTCTTTATAAATTCTCTTTTTCTGCCTTCACACAGCCCTTGCTTTTTCTTGTCAGTATTTCACTGTCAACCTATGTTCTTATAGCCATTTTCCTACTTTAAAACAGTAAGACCATATTTTATTGCTGCCAATCCAAGCCTCAGCACTTCAGCTGCTGCACCATGGACCCTGATCCAGTGTTTAAAGATGGGAATCTTTCCAAGGACACCCTTAGGCACTGGCACTGGATCAGACACTATATGCAAGGATGGATTTCTCATATCCTTAGGTTAACTTCTGAAAGAAAAAGGCTCTATCCAGAGGGAGAGTTACTTACCAAGCTTATATTTTATGCATGGAGCTCCAAGTGTCACAAGATGATTTTAAAGCATAACAGCAGACAGAGTCATTCCGTATAATGAGTTAGTTCTTTAAACTGTTACCTCACTTACCACTGAAGCAACTAATCAGGACAAGAAGGAAAAAAATACTGCTTATGCACTGCTGTACCACAAAGCATTGCTGTTCACATCTCAAATTTCTTTTCTTACAAAGATTAGATCTCAAAAACCCAGGGTGATTTTACTTGCTTGCATGGCCCTTTTTAATTGCATACAATGGGAGCTGTCAGGGAGGCATAATTTTCACAGAAATTGCATATAAAAGATTCAGTAGCCGTGTAAATACAGACAAGTAATTTATAGAAAGGGGTCCATCTTTGAAAAGTATGGACATGGAACATTGTTCTTAAATTACAGTATCAACAAAAAAAAAAACATTTCAACTTTACTAGGTACTACTTTGGGCATGTTCTGACCACATGAAACCTGATCCTGGAGGGAAGAAAACATGCTGGCTGGTTCCAAAGCCACTGTTTGTCAATACGTGCTCAAAGGATGTATTCAGTATTTCCTTATTTATTTTAAAAATGTGTGCAAGAGCACCCCACACAGGAATTGGGACTTGCACGAGTTAACATGTTCAGCATTCAGACACTGAAGCTGTGAGTGCCTACTCTATGCCAATCAACTTGCTCATCTCTCCTGGATAGGAGAGCATCCTTTTCTCTATATTGTGTCATAAAGAGGGTGTAATTGAGGAGGAGGAGGAGGAGAAAGGGGATGTCATTTCACAAATTACTCAGTTACAGTCATTCTTCACTTCCCACTTATTTCACTGAGTATCTGACAATCAAGAAAGGTGCAATTATCTAAGGTGAAGAAACTGCAATATTAACAGAAACAGTATTTTACCACAGAGATTAAACATGGAATTTCAAGGGCTCATTCATCAATGTGTTGCTTACATGTTACAGGTAATCTCTGAAAATCAGCAGAGTTATTCTACTGGGAAAGACAGTGATTAATGAGATCCTGCCTCTGAAGGACGTATTTCAGGTGAAAAGAAACAAAAGTAGAACAGACAAGTGGCAAGGGCCAGTGAGACAAAACTCTTAATTGTAACCATCAAGAACTAATTCACAGGTGGTTTATAGGGCTACATGAGTTGCAGAAAATTGTTCTGGGATTTTATGATTTTTTATTTTGTGAGTACAGCAAAGAAATGGCCAATCTACATGGTTGCCATAGCAATGTAAACAGTTATTTAAAATACATTTCTAATGCTGGGAGAAATGGCACAACAAAGACTCTGAGCAGCAGCATATTGTGCAAAGAGGTCCTTCCACTCCCACCACACTTTGAAAGTTTTAGGAAGTTTTGCTGGAGAAATGTAACTACCTCTTTTTCCTCAGCCTACAGCTTGTCTTTGTCCATGTCTCAGCTTTTCAACACTCCTTTCTGTAGTTTTCCTTCATTTTCCTTTTACTACCGCTTGTCATCCAGCTTAGACCACAGATACTTTACTTCCCCTGACTCCACCATTCTCGTCCAGTTTCCTTATGGTAAACTTCGCCTTTACTTTCACAGGTCCCAGAACTGTGACACCAGAATGACTTTCAAAAAGTAATTAACTAGCAGCTATCATAATAATAACTTTGGTCAAGAATGACTAATTGTAGGGGATTGCCTTGATGGGCATGGAGATCTGCTGCACACTCCGAATCAATGGCTAGCGTGATGAAATCTCTACCCTGTGTTTGGCTATCGGACACTCTATTATAACAGATAGTCAAATAACATTCATTTACTAATTTCCTAATCTTCCGCTCCAGCATTCAGTCAGATAAGCTTCTGACAGAAGGAAGGCACACTCAGATGAAAGGAGGAGAGAAATGGGAGGTATAAAGGAGAAGCAGAATAAACTGTGAAGCGAAGCGTTTCCAAAGTGCCCTCCCTCAAAGGCACCACCACAACTGGCGGCTCTGCCCTCCACCTCATCCCAGGCTGTTAAACTTCAGCCAGATGCCACTATTGTAAATCCAAAAGGTTTAGTTAGATGGAAGTTGTGGGAGATTACACTATGTCCATTAGGTTTGAAAAGGTTCTTCAATAGGTGGAAACAGGGACATGCTCAGATGACCCTAACAGGCAAACAACGCTGCAGAGGAATGTAGAATAATCAGGAGCAAAGGGAAAGATCTTTCCATTTCCCAAGAAAACAGAAGTCTGGTCTTCCTTTACTTGATTGATTATATGGGTGTAAACAAGAAGTCAAGTCAAATTCCTGGAATTCCCTAGGTACAAGATTGATTACAGAAAGCAAGCTTTTAATCCCATGATAACCGTATCCCATCCCTTTGCCTACTGCTGCTCCTGTCCCCTTTGGAATGGTGTAGCACAGCTCAAAATTCGGCTGCGTGCTGAGGCAGCCCATCTGGGAGTCTGCACGCTGCTCTCCCACATGTGGCGTGTACGGAGCATCAGGTGCTGAGAACATCTCTTTACTTCCAGTGCTGCAGGAGGCAGAGCTGGTTTGGAGAAGGGATTAAAACCAAAGCAAGAACACCATTACAGCAGTGCCCACTGCTCCTGCTATTTTTAATGCGGTGCTGGCATTTTCATTATAAGCTCGTATTTCCATGTTTTATAACTCAATCATAAAAAATTGATGAGGACTAAATATTGGCAAGCAGCTCTGCTTGCCAAAAAATGAAGGATGTCCAGAGTGCAGAGAGGGGGAGGTAGTCTCAGACTCTGTTTATTCCAGTGGGAAAGTGATTCCAACATCAACAGGACTATACCAACAGGCAGCCTCTGCCAGAAACTTTGCGTAATATGCCAGAAGGCTCATAGCCACACGTTAAAGCCACAGGCACAGTCCACAGCTCCTCAGTCCAGAGGCACTTCACTAGAATCCATGAGAAAAAAAAATCAAAATGCCAGAATTCTACCCAGACTTCTGATATGATACTTGCTTTTTGCCTGAGATCTATTTAGAACCACAAAAATAATTTGATAACCCACTGATGCTAGCCAGCACAGACCTCCAGCTGTTTCATGCTGCTGTACCAGCAGACACGAATATTCAGCCCTGATGTTCTGGTGCTGTTTAACAGCTCTAGTAGGAGCTGGAGCCCAAAGCGGCAGCCAGGCAAGCCGACAAGGGCTCTGCCTCCAAGCTTTCCTGTGTCAGTTCTCTGCAGTGCAGCCTACCTGCGTGGATCACAGCACAGATCTGGGATGCTGCGTGTGAACTGGAAGATGAAAAATGAGACGCATTATTAAAGGGCTATATGTGTTCCTATGCATCTATGGAGCTTCATTAAAAAGTTAGAAACAGGGTGGCCTCCATATTTTTTTCACAGGATAGGACCTGTAAAAAAAATCAGTTTGAAAATATAACCAGATATATATGGTTACCATATATATATATATGTGACCAGTGTGACCTTACTATCACCTTATAATTGTACTGCAATAAAAATTGAAAAATAGAAACATAATGTCTAGGAGAAATAACGGAAAGACAGAACTAAAGAATACCACCATCCCACACCCATTCCCTCTCTTCTCTTACAGCCCAGTGATCTTATCTACGTGAATGGTTCTCATAAAGTCAACAGGTTTATGCACTATTTTATATGCTGCTCTTTAGTGTAAAATTAGAATTTATTGAAAAAATAACAAAACAAGCATTTACTGAGAAGAATATTATTTTGTAAAAAAATGCAGGCTATAATTTCATTCCAGACTCTGCCTCTTTAAATATCTAAGTGGCGTATACATGTCTTTGTTATGTGATGCAGTGGTTACCATGGAAATTTATATTTTTTTTAAGTTCAGTGAAGACGATGCAGTCAAAAACATAAATAGCCTGAGCCCCTGGCAGGGTAAATTGTACAATGGCATTCTAGAATAAATCTACATGGCTTTTTTTTCTGTAAGTAGATATTAGACAGTAATAATTCTTTGTGAACAAAAATACTTCACTTTTCTTAAGATATCAGTTATAATTTTTAACTGCACTTGCTCCTGGATTATATTAAATTACATAGCCCTCCCTGTGCCCCTAATCTGTGGTTCCTCAAAGACAGTCATCCAAGCTGGTGGGTATGGGAGACTTTCCTGCAGTACTGCCTGGTTAAAAGGGATTTTTTTTAAGCTTTGCAGTAACACCACCAGAGAGATTTATACCACGAGGTTTCTTAACAGCTTAGCTACCTGCATTAGAAATGTATCCTGGGATAACTGAGTTGTAGGCCTGTAGAGATCTCATATATGTATGCTAACCTGGAAGACAGGAAATCTTTTTGTATCTTGATTAGAAAAAAAAAAAAAAAGACAATATTCTGAAATTTTTGTTTGGTAACATAAGGGTGTTGTATGGGACCTGACCAAAGCTCCAGGTAACGGTCATAGGTAACATCCTATCTCCAGTAACGGTCAAAACACGATATTAGGAAAGCGTCTAAGAACGGAGCAGACTGATGAAATAGCTCATCTATGTGCTCCCCCATCCTCCAGCCGTTTGCTGTTCGCAGACATCCTGGGACAGACACAGTTTCAGTGACCTCAGCAGATGTATTTCCATGAGCTCGTCCTTGAAGTCCAGTAACTTTTCAGCTTCCACAACATCATGGGGCAAGAAGGCACAGTTAAGCTGATGGGTTGAGTTGTATCAACAGTAGAAATCACGATATTGTAACGAATGTAATGTTGCTTCGATGAAAGGGTAAATGTCTAATTTTACTAATGGTTCTGTGCACAGAGTAATGTGTGATACAAGGTTAAAGATAGTTTTAAAATGCCTGAGCAAGATGAACAGAGCAATTTAGTAAAAGTACATTTTTGGTCCAGTGGTCTTTGGAGTTTCTTTAGCAGGGTAATAGCTGCTGCACCCTGCCAGCTAAATTCTTGAAGAAACTATCAAGACAGCTATCAACAAAGCTAACAAGCTGAAGCTACTCTTTCTCTAGAGCTCCTGCTTTCACATGGACAGATTACTACTTTGATTTTTGCAGTGAAATAATATTATCTCATGTCTTGGTTTGCCTTCTACTGGGCAAACATAGGGCTTCTCTGCAATTATTTTAATATAAACTCATCAGGATGAATCTGGCAAAGCAATAAAAGTTTAACTAGCCAACAAAAGTGATAAAAGTCTGATTCCTTGAAGAATTCCTAAAAAATATCCCACAGAGTCCTCCACATATCTTTTCACCCAGTACAAATAAGTGTAACTCTATTGATAAAGGGAAACTATGCCAGTTAGAGACATTTGAAAATCTGCCCCCTTCCAAATTCACAATAGGGCATATTTATTAATTAATTCAAAATTAATTAATTTGAAAGTAAGAGATCTTTTAATATTAAATAGCAGTATTTCTGTGCAAGCCATGTGAAATACTGGAATACAGTAATTCTTTTTGTCTTCTTAAAGCCTTTCTCCCTGACAGGTATACAAGAGAACTTTTTGAGGAAATGGCCCAGCAAAGAAAATCTTACTATCCTGTATTTTATGAGCAGAGTAACACATTCCTTGCATCTGGCCTTATTAATTTATAAACAGCTATGATCCTAGGTTGTTCTGGTCATTCAAATTTATGATCAGAATAAAATGACTCTCAACTGAGAGAAAAAAATAACTCTTCTCCAAACCTTCATAAAGAGTGATAAGTATTCACTGGACCATAATTATGTCTTTCTATTTTTCCTATGCTGTTTCAGGTTTTAATATTTTTTTTAAATCAGCATTTTAATTAAGCTTTAATCTTCACAGCACTAAACTAAATTAAAAGCATCTTTATGGTGTTGCTTTGGTAACTATCAGAAGAGGTAAAATTACCTTATCTGTTTGTTCACCATGTTGCAACTGTAAATATCTCAGTTATGGTCTTTAATTTGCTCATTTTCACATTAAAAAAAAAAAAATGTGACTCCAAAACTAGTTATCACTGTTGGAACTGTCCTCTAGCAGGATCTCCCTGTGCTTGTCATGGACAAACATGTAGTAGTGAACTCTTTGCTCCCAGAGATTAAATGCAAGCTAATTAGGCAAGGCACAGAGCAGGCAGAGACACGTGAAGCAGCAGGATCCATCACAGAGATTCCCACCTTCTTACCCTTCTGTCTAGTGCTCTCTGTTTCCTTCAGCCATCTGCAACACAGCAAATGTTAAACATAAACTTCGTATGAGGTTCCCAAAGCTTCTTGCAAATAATTAGCAACAGATCTTCAAAATGTACCTGCCATGTCCCTGCCATGTCATTGTCCCATTTTATATCTTCTAGGTAAAATAATAACGAGTTGTCCAGGATTATCAGCTAAACACAATCTTACATTATAACACTTCACAGAAACTTGCTGAAGACATGAAAGCACCCGTGCTGTTGAAAAGTCTGTACAACTTGAACAGCGAGTTGTGGAACAGGTAAGAGAAAGAGGAAAAAATTGTTAGACCTTTCCTTTAATGCTGAGATGTCACTGATCAAAACAACAGTAAGTTCTCATCACCTTCAAACAGAAAAAAAAAAAAAAGAATACTTCATAAAATCACTTTAAAAATTTTATACTTTTGTATGAGTCCAGAGACTACATATCTGTTTCTCTTCTTGAACCTTTCTCTGCTTGACTGAATTCACTCTCATTGAGTGCCTGACACTCACTTTTGTTAAAAGCTAGCCCGCAGACACTGGTTGCAGCAGCCTGGAAATGCTGTTTAACCTAAGCTTCTACTAGCTCTTTGGGAACAGTCCTCTAGACTGAGAGAAAGTGAAGAGCCATGCCATCCCACCGAAAGCCAGAAGCGATATGTATAACAGCATCATCCAAAGGCACAGCAGAAACTTTCACATCTGTACAGAAAAGCTTTCCCAGCCACAGGACACACACCAGCACAGACCCCTTGTCCCCAGCTCTACTGCTGATGCAAAGCCTTTCTAGGCAAAATCCTTTCCTCCAACGAACTGTACCTCTTCAACCCAGCAGTTTTGTAGAGGGAACAGATTATGTACAAAGCAATACGGAAACTCCTTGCACCTACACAGCTGCTTCCCAGTAGCTTCTGCTGCCAGGCTCTGGCTCTGCGGCACGGCTCACTTCGCTGCCTCCCTGCTGGGAGAGGTGACCTCTTTGCAAAGAACGCAGCTGTGAAGATATCTTTGAGCACAGTCAAAGACTCACATTCAACAGAGATTCAGCAATATCACATAGACAGAAGGACCTCAGCCTCAGCTTGCCATTCAGTTTGACTGTCCATGTGTACTTTTCCAGTGTTCTCAGTAAAGCAGGTACAGCCTCAAGTCCATCATCATAATTAGCAGATAGGTCAAATGTTCAACATTGTGTTGTTTTTTTGTTTTTTTTTTTTTTTTAAATAGGTTCTTTTATCAAAAAGGGTTTAAAATGTGCAGTAGTCCACAACAAAGCTGTCCTACAGCTCTGATTGCAACTTGGTTTGAATTTTCAACTTATTTTCAATGTTCAGCTAAATAAACACGAAACATCAAAGCCTATAAAACTAAGGCAGATAATAAAGTGCTGTCAAGCTGTGATAAAGTCAGTCTTCACCAAAGATCCATCTTCTCCCACTGAGAGATCCTAAATTTGAGGCTGAACTAAGAATGACATAACAGGCGGCACTGAAAATCAAGTTTTCAGTTGGTGAGATTTTCTCTGTTTTCTGATTTTGATGGACAGCAAAATGGTTGAAAGTTACAACTCATTTAGAGACATGAGAAAAATGACAAAAAATAGAAGATACAGAATAAAAAACCTAACAACTGTCAACTACTAAATATAAATGGAGAAAAAGAAAATGGCATTCTATTTTGTATCACCTTATTTATTATATACTGGAAAAACCTTTTCGTTCAAGTCATGTGCACTAAATACCTTTGGTCTTTCTTCAATATTCTGTAGAAAAACAGATTCTTAAAGCAAGCTTAAATGTAGGCCTCGTGACATAGCAATTAAATATGAACTAATTACAAAAAAGACCTAGCATTCAATATTCAGTAAGAGAACTTTTCCCCAAAGTATTTTACCCAACATTTCCTACTTAGAGTCATGTAAACAGATGAGCTGTATTGATCTCACTAAGAACAGCCTGAATCTTTTTCTTATATAATGGCTTTTTTCCCCCCTAGGAATGTTTGAATATAAGGAATTTTTAAGTAGCACTTAAGCAAAATAAAATTACTCTGTTCAACACAAAAAAATATTTCAAAAAACTACCTGTGTCTGTAATCATGCCATAGGCTGTTTGCTGATTGCTAATTGTTACCATCATTTTTATCACACAGGAAAAAGAAATACCTTCGTAAGTATCCCGTGAGCATTCTAACAACCGTCTCGATGCATCAGGGTAAAGCAGCTGCCAGAAATCCGTCAGATCAGTGGTGAGAGTGCGGTCAGGCTCTTTGTGTATACTTAGCAAATATAATTATTTAGAACCTAGGGGTGCTTCCATGTTTCCTTGTTATTGCTTTTCTTGTGTAAAGAGAAAATGAAGCCCTCACTGAGCAGGGACCCAGGTTGCAGACTGAGGACAATATGTTAACCTACAAGGAAAGTGCTTTTCAAAGGGAGTCTTAGGAGCATCTTGTAGGATTTAATATAATCCATTAATTGTAAGAGCAACTGTGGCCGCAGCTGGATTCCACCTGCTCGATGCTCTGACAGATGTTTGGGGCCCTTGAACCCCTCAGTTATACGCCAGCTGTCCCTCCACGAGGGAATAGACCACATTACCACTGAAGTGCTTTCCCAAGAACATTGCCAGGCTGCGGGAATTGCCTGACCTGTCAGCCTGCTTGGAGGAATGATCTACCCCAGAGAACCACCTGGACATCTAGACCACTTCCCCGAAGGTGCCCTGCCAATGCAAATGCACATCCATTTGTCTCAGACAGAGATTTCCTTCACAGAGTCTGTCTCTCCCTGACTCCAGAGCAGAAAACACATTTGCTCCCACCAGCCGTAGCCTGGTGCACATTTACCTGGTAGCAGAGCCAGGTTACAGGGTCTGTGCTCATTACGACTTATTCCTACTCCCATGCAGCAGTCACATCATCAGATCCATGTGATGAATTGGATCAGGAAGCAAATCTAGCTGAAAAATGAGCAGCAGACTAAGTCCACAGGGATTTTAAGCAGGTTCCTCTCCCCACCCTGTTCAGCAGCTGAACAGAAGGGACAGCATCGGCTGAGAGCAGCTGAAAAGCCAAAGGCACAGCAACTCAAGGTTTCAGCACTGCCTCAGTTAAACTAACTCCACAACTATTTTTTCTGCAGCACGCTCCTCATAACTAGAATTGCCCGTTAAAGACAGAAAACTGACACTGGCACAGGTCTTGTATGCAGGAGAGTACCTCTCCTGTAATGCACTCTAGTATCCTGGAGAATGTACTTGGAATTTAAAAATAGAAATCTAAAAAAAAAAATTTGATTTCATATTAATATTTGACATCTAGTCTGTACAGAGAAAGGTTTTCTTTTTAATGAATGACACTTTTTTATATTACCCTTAAAACTTGCAAAGCAGTATGTATCTAATACAATGAGCACTATTTATTGCTTTGTTCCTAATGTTAATCTTGTGTATCTGATTTCTTCTTTTTCAATAATTGAAGAAAATTACTTTGTCAATTATATTGCTTTCCCTATGCTGAAATATTAGAAACCAAAAGGCAAATTCAGGAGAATCCCTTTCCAAAGATGCACTGGATACTGCATCTAGCACTACTAGACCATGGACGTTAAAAAACATTCTGTAAAAGGAACGGGATTGTAATATGGACGATTTTTGGCTATTTGAAATTTGAAATCTTCAATGCTTTTGCTGCATATTCCTGATCACATCGTTTGTGCTTCTCTGAGATTAGTTCCCATTTTCTTCTATAGTATTCTTTGTAACACATATTAGTTTATTTTTAGCTTCAATAAAGAAGTCTCTCAACATCATATTTTCATAATCTCTCTCTTTCCAGCTGCTGTATTGCTGGGGAGGTCCTATTAGAAACTCATGCAGAACAGTTTAGTCTCTCTGCGACCTCAGACAACTGCTCCACAGATGCGATATTTTGCTTAGTAAATTGTAAAGTGATTTTCTTGAGAAATAGATTTCTTCCTTGAGGTAATTGTCAGGAACATAAGATGGTCATCGAGCTCTCCCCTATATTTAAAGAGTTTCCAGGCAGAATCACAGATAATTTTGTTGTTGCCGTGGTTATTGTTTTTGCAGTAAAGATGGAACCATCTGTTCCTTTGAAGATGTGCCAAACCAGTTGAAAATAATTCATTCAGGTAGTTGGTGAGCCACAAAAACTGATGGTTTAAGGATTCTGGAACGTCAAGCAGACTTTGTCCAGTTTGGATTAGATTTTATTTAAACAGTGGACTCTGAGGAGTTCAGGAAAGTAATAGCTGGACAAGAGAGAGAGCCTCTTTTTTTATCCACCTCATTCTGATATAAACCTACTCTAATAAGAGTCAACAGTTACACACCATGTGAACATGACTAGCTCATACTGTTCAAAGGATAATGAGAAATGATTGCAATGACTTTGGTGTAGTCCTGCTTGTCGGAAATATACCAAATGGCCAAGTCACGGCTGTTCCACAGTTGTTTTCTGTGCTCTTCTGGCAAAGATCTGCACTGATGGCCATATCCAGTGTGAGTATCAATAGCAAATATCTCACTGATGGGGACATTTGGGCAGAGCAAGTGTAGGGCACCCCATGCAGAATTAGCAAAGAAGGGGAAGTAGTACAGATGTGACTTGAGCACTAATGTCTATCTAGAACAAATCTGTGAGTCTGGACAAGATGATGACTTGCTTGACAACTCCCCGATAACACAAACCAGCAGCAAATGAAGATAAAAAAATTCTGAGGGCCACCTGAGCCCTTAACCATCTCTATTTGCAATCGTTTTCTGATTAAACAATTGGTAAATTAATATTAGCTGGTGTCTGAGAGAGAATAATTTCTGAGGCATTTTCTACTATGGGTAAAGTACGATGAAAAAAAGTCTGCATGAATTTATTACTGAGTGGGTTAATTAAATATTACCCCTGGGCATATGAACGTTGAAGAATGCATCTCTATTCTGAAAGGAACACATAATCCTTCTCAGCCTGATGCATTCACTTTATTATTTACTAATAAAGTTTAGTTTATTACAGGATTTATTTATTACAAGCATTGTGAAAAAAACAGTGGCTTAATAAGGTTTATTTTACTCACTTTTTTAGACTGATGGGGATGGTAAATTTTAAAAAATGAAAACCTATGTTGCAACATTCTTTATTTCTGTAAAAGATTGGAAAAAAACTGAACACAAACATGACGGATATTAAGCAGTGTTTAAAAGCAACAATGAGAGAAAAATAACGTATTAAACCACTGCATAACACCTTCCAAAGCTGTGACAATTGAACATCCATTACAATGTTGTTAAATAGCTATTCTATCAATAGTGCTACCATTACAATGCAGTAGCTTAATTAGATGAAGTTTCTTTCATCCTTTATTTATTAGGTTTTCCAACCACAATAATAAAAAAAAGATTTGCAGCTCCAATAAAGTACCACAATTGCCATATTTCTCTCATACATTAGTAATCTGTTAGTTAATACGTGTTTGCATTTTCTATATTTTGGTCGTGATAAATTGGTATGTCATTACCAAACACAAAAACAGGGAGCAAATCAAAATATTTACAACACACTATAAGTTCCTTTGCATCTTAATGTCATAATTAAGTAACAACTAAGCAGATGAATCAATTTTGCATATTTGCAGGTCATGTGGATGTGTGGTTTATATAAACTACATTCTTCGTAAGATCTATTAACAGTCACGCTGTTAAAATCCTACACCCCTACACAATATTTTAAATAATTTTGCTATATGACAAGGTGAATTTGAGGGTTCCTTTGTCTCATGACTTAGAGACAAATGACTTTTTGTTCTGGATGAAGAACAGGTTTAGGTTTACACCCAAACACCAAATTCTCACTTCAGACACTGTGATTCATCGGATATTGAAGCTAAAGCCTGTCACTGGTCAAGACCACACTGTTATCCTCTCTGCATTATCCTCTCTGCACTTTAAACTATTCTTTTTTTTAATTTAAAAAAATATCTAGAGATATCTCTATATATTTTCACTTGAGCTGGTTATCTTTAAATAGACACATTTGGATTTGTATTGCGTGAAATAATCCTGTCAGATATAGATTAGCAGGAAGAAGGTGTCAGAAAGGCAAGATGAATTCAGCAGATCTGGTTGTGCTGTGGGGAGTCCACGTGCCACATGCTCTCCATGGAAAGCTGCTTTAGCAACGCTTTCCTGGGGCTTTGCTTTTTCAGGTATGGGGCCAGCACGTCATGCATTGTCCCTCATTCAGCTGGTCTGTATGTGCTGCACACCCACCTTGTTTCATTCTACTATTGTTCTTCCTGCACCAGGAGACCTCCTGTTCATCCAAGATACCCATCACCCAACATGGGATGCAAAAGGAAAAAAGACACACGGTGCTTGTCATGCTAGTCTTGAAACAAGTTAAGGTGCCCAGCTGCTAATAGCAAGGATGCTGCACCCACAGTGATAAATATCCTGCAGTTTTGAAATAAATAAAACAGTTTAAGCCTGGCTAGCACAAAAGCGTAGAGGATTCTGAACAGAGGCCTGTACCAATGTAGAGTTTGGCACTATTTTAGGGCTGGTGCTTATAGAAAATACTGGTTGGCTGGCAGCAAATTTCTGCAACTTTTGAAGGTGCTTGTGACAGGAAACTACCTACAAAGAATATATAATTTACTGTTTGACATCAAAAGAATAAAGAAAAGATGAGCAATGTATATTCTACTGTATAAAGAGAGCCTGCCCACAAATTTGTCTCTGGCCTAAAGCTGGGAGAGAAGAATGGGTGAGCACTGCCATCACTGAGGTAGTCATTCCTGGGTAACCCCACAGAAAAGACACACCTGAAGGTGTTTATATATCCAACCCTTTTTGAACTTTATTCAAATAACGGATTCAATGGCATAGGGCTTGTTTGTGAACAGTTCAAGCCTTCAGAGTGTAATTATGACTGAGGGGTAAAGTGCTTTAACCTAAACTTCTTCAAGTCATTACGAGCCTCTTAATAGCAGATGGGGTCAGTTCCATCCAACCCACAGGAAATTCCAGTTAACTGAGTGTCAGTATGATAATTTTCTGGTTGGACATGGCATACAATTGGCTAGCATTAGAAGGTTGATGGGCACCTAATTTCAGTTCAAATACGTAGTACAGTAAATGCTTTAATCAGGCAGGTTTCATTAATAAAAGTCCTCAGCCATCCCTTCTAAGCGGTAGTATTTACCCTGCAGTCCAGTGCTCTGGAAGTAAGCACTAAATGGCTACATCTCTATGTATATGAATTGGACATCTCTATCCATACAATTTAAATGAAAATGCACACATGTGTGAGTCCCGGATGCTTTTTAACTGAATACATAATTATGCTGGAGGCAAAAAGTTAAGTTCATCCTGTAATTTGTGACAGTTTGCACTTAACACAAAACTCAGGCAGCTCTGGAGTAGCAATGAGACCAATCACCACTGATAAAATAATTTCATTTTTAAGTGCAAGCAAATACTTAAAGCAGAAATCTAATCAGCCTCTCTCGGAGGAAAGATTCCCTTCATATGCTTTGAGAGGTCTCAAAAAAGGTCGTTGAAAAGCCATGCCCTTGGAGAAGACGTTCACAGGAAAAACTTTTCAGCAAACAGGGATGTCTGCTGGAAGAGGTGCAGCCAGACTCAGTAAAATATTCTGCAGCAATACACGAAGCAGAACTGTGGTACAGACCCCACATGGATTTAAGAGGATGTTGCACAGCCATATGCTAAGCAAATGTTCAAAAAAAGACATTCATCCGCCCCCAGCACAGAAGGGAGCGAGTTAGCGAACAGCTTCTCCCACACATGCAAGGAGGCAAGGAGGCACGTACAGCGGGAACAATGTTGTACTTTCCAAAGAACTCTGGGGTTGATTAAGCCTTGTTGGAAACGCAGAGATAAAACAGAAGGGGAAAATAATCTTATGTGCTTTAGTTTCTTACTGTTTTCTCTTTTTGCCAGAAGCTGAATCAGTGTAAATAGCAAGCTTTGTTTTTCTGCTTCTAGAACAAAACAGACTGCCAAAACATAACAGTTTTTTAACCTTTATGATGTTACTGTCTTGCATTCTAAAACACTTCCCAAAGCCTTTCTTTTGCTACAGGTTAGCTGTTTTGTACCAACATCTACCTATCATAATTGCAATTTAAAAAATATTAGTTAATTAATGCCGTCAATTTGTATGCACAGCAACTGCCATTTGTGTGCATACAATTCACTCAGTCTGTGGTCTAAAGCTGGCAAATAACACCACTTAACAGCTGTTAAATAGGGTAATCACCTGTTGTTATCCACAGGTAGCTTTAATTCAAATGCTAATTGCTCTCAGTGCTCTACTTAAAACCTTCCCCCGTGTCAGATACTGTACGTGCGGGCAGCAGATGGATGGGAGCCTCAAATGGATTGTACTGTCCCTCTGCAGGAAAAAAAAAACCCGAATTATAAAAAACATTGCTACCCTACAGTGCCATGAAAAAAGGACTGCACAAGAATTAAACAATGATGGTCTGTCAGAGAGCAAAAATTGCGGGAAAAAGCAATGAATGGGGAAGATGAAGAAAAGTACTGCAGACAGGACATTAAAAATTGCATGAGCTGGTGGCTTCAGCTTCTTTACAACTGGAATGAGCTAACATCCACCATTAGTAAACTCGGTTTGAGAAAATTCAGAAACAGGTGTTGCAGGTGTATGCCAGGGTCAGCCTAAACTGATAGGAAATGGGAACTAAACTGCTTGAACAAGTCAGGCAGTTGTAAAAATCAGACTGGAAAAATAAATGTTCTAGCTTGATATAGGTAAATTGTTATTTTTCCAGAGACTTCATTCTTCACAAAAACATCATAATACGTTTCTCTCCTTAGTACAAATACCTCAAAACCACACTGTACTACTTACTCCTCATAGCAAGGGGCTTCAAATTATTTTTTTCTAAAATACCTCCAATTCAGCCAAGCTCTCTGAAGGCACAGTTTCACGTTGTGCTTAATTTCATCAAACTGTGCGTCACTGCCAAAAGTGATGGCTTAATTCTGTCTCCTTTCCCCTCTTAACTCCATTGTCGTGTTCTTCACCCTTTCCTCATATTAGATTTAGTCATTCACTGTTTTGCTGGAATATGACTCACTGATCCGATGGGAGAGTAATTTATTTGGAGGAGAGATATACGGGTGGGAGTCCACAGTTAGGCTGGATTAAGCCTGGCGAGGAACCGTGCCCTGAATTGTCCTATGTTTCTTGCTGCTCTACAGAGAAGTCCCTGGCTGCACAGCTGTAGGTTTTATTTCAGATCCCAGGACTGTAAAAGGGCCATTCATTCCATAATGCTGTCGGATTTTCACACTGCACTGGAATGACTTCCCTGCCGTGCTCTCTGAAGGGCTGCTTTTTTGTAGGCAAAGGAGGCCATCCATCACTTGCTCAACAGCAGAACCTCTTTGCTCAGTTTCTACCCTTTGATCTGTTCATCTTAGATAATTCTGCTAGGTGCCAGAACGCCAGCCCAAACAACCCTTGCCTCTGGAGGATACATGGTGTTGACCTCTGGAAATGACTGTTAGCACAGGGCTACATTTTCCTGTCCCCAACATATTTTTCAATTAAATGGGAGATAAACATCATTACAGGTGAAAACTGGCTCTGAGAAAGAAATCAAAGCATATAAAAATCACATATTAGATAGATCTGCAGCAGGTGGAGGTACAGGTTTCAGTTTTGTTCTGAGCTGATTATAAAGGGTAGAGGCCTGGTCTTGGAGAAAGGAGCTTCTCAAAATTTCCAAGCAGAACCTTTAAATTAAATAAATGTAGTAGATAGTACCTGATAGTACCTCAGTTCTCTGATATCTTGTGCTCATGATGAGGTGAGGGAGGGATGAAAACAGTGACCTATTAAACCCAGTTCACTTCGTTTCTGCATGTCCTGCTTTGGGGTCATAACTGAGATGAACATCCAATTAGCATACATTTCATTTTGATTACTGTTTTTTGTTTTGTTTTGCATATTTTGCTTTCAGCAAGGGGAAAAAAAGGGACTAACTGTTTCTTCCTCACAGCCATTGCTAATGAGCGTAGTATTCATCCTTTCAGATTTTTTTCTGAAGCAAGACATGACAACTTACCTCTTCAAAAATCAAGGAAAGAACAAATCCTCCTTCTCTTAAATTAAAGTGGATAAGTAAAATTACAGCAGCTGAGACAGGAAAAAAAAAAAGCCAAATACTCACAATAAGCTCAGATGAGATCCTCACCCCCATTTTAAGTCAAGGAAGCTTAAGCTGTCAAAGGTAAAACATGAGAAAGGTTGAAAATTCTTTGGTACTCATAGCTGGAAGACAAAGTTACCCATAGCATGAACAGAAGGCAGAAAAGCTGAGAGCAGAGCTTTTGGTATGAGTTGCACAGTCAGCCTGCAATTGCTAGTGGCTTTGTGTGTTAAATCATATATATCAACTTCTAAAAGGAAGCTTTCATTTATTAAAATTGTATTCTAAATATAAAAATAATGTTTACTCAATCCTGCATAACAAAACAAATCAGAAGAGCTGAGTAGATATTTGAATGCTGCACTTCCTTTAATATAAGTCAAAATCAATCCACATTAACATTTGCTTTTGATCAGAAATCAAAAACCAATTGGTCAAATAATTTCTTTCATTTAACACTGGCTGTATCATCAAAAGCAAATAATTCAAACAACTTAAAAAGGGGTTTTTTGGTAATTTCTCAAAGAAATAACACATACACCAACAATTAACCTAATTTTTATGCCATTCCAGAGATCACAGGTCAAGGTATCATTAAGTACATTCCATTCTGAAATGATGGAATTGTCCAATTTACTCTTCCATCACTTATACTAAAAGATTAAAGGTGGTTCGATGTGAGGATATGCAGAAATAGGAAAACTTAAACCTCTGGGACTGACCCACAGCTTTTAGTCAATGCCTGAAGTCACAACTCATTTTGTTATGAGGCACAAAAGGCTACTGCTATCATTCATATTACTGCACAGATTAGGAGCCTTACTCGTATCCTTCTCTTTCTCCCACAGATGAATTTCAATTACTACTTTTGCTTACACTATAACTATTTACACCCAATATAATCCATTCAGGACATAAGCTTATCTGGAGAACCCAATCTATTTGAAAGAATGCTGATGGTAATTTTAATTCCAGAAAGCAGTAAACCGTGTCATGCACAATGTGACATAACAATTAAGCAACCAAGATAATTTTGGATACTGCCAGACCCATATTTTGTTTCTGTAGAGGCATACGAGGAAGAATGCATCAACTTTAACAAAAGCTGAAAGAAAGGAAACACCAGAAAGTTGTAATTTCAAAGCAAGTTTCTCTCAGATCCTCTTTTCATACTAGCAGTGTTGGAATGATAAATTTGCACCCACCGGCTTCAGCGTAATCCCGGAAAAACCTGTGAAGTGCAAAGTGTGAAGCCACCTTTACACAGGGAAGAGGACCTCCACCTTAGCTCAGATCGTGCTGATAATCTATGTGGAAAGGAGATTATGGGCACAGGCATTGGGTCAAGTGGTTCTTTCCTTTCTATTTATCTACACATATGCAGAGTTCCTATATGAAGTTGAAAGATGAATTAAATGTGTAATTAGGCAGGTATCACTTCTGAAAGCGGTGTACTGATATTCTCTGACATAAGCATATTGGGGGTGATAGAAGCTATTTTTGGGGAGAGAGACAATTTTGCTAGCTAGTCAACATCTACAGCGCACAGAGTGTTAAATACACCCATTGTGGGCTGCTGCCCAGTCGTGAGATCCCCTCCTACCAGCTCAGGATGAGCAGCACAAGCCCATCCTATTACTTCTAATTTCAAACTTTAAAACTACATTGCAAAATTAAATGGGGATTCCATTTTCAGTGTCACTTATTTTGGGAAAAATTGGATGAAAAATAGTAAGATCGCAAAACAGAATTTCCAGTTGTTTTGTAGATGTTACTGACCTCAAGATCTCTTCTGAAGAAAATGGCAAAGCTGAGAACAAAACAAAAATTCCTGGTTGCCATCAAACATAGCAGAGGCAGTACAGTACCAACAATGCGAGTCTCAAACACAAATAATCATGAAGTGCCCATGCAATGGGATTACCAAGGCAACAGGCAACATTACAAAATGGGTGGTTGTTTTTAAGTGCAGTAGACTTCTGAAGTGAGGCATCCTAGGTAAACGGACAGATGAAAATGAACTAAGTGGCTTACAGCCTGAAGAAAGAATAACTGATTTGGGGGTGAACAATATAATTAAATACACAAGTATATCATTAAATATCAGAAGATTTCAGATTTCTGAATAAATTCATGTCTCCTGGATTGTAATTCTATATAATTATGTTTAATAATCTACCCCTGCCAATGAATGTGGAGTAAACTCAGCTTTAGAACCAAAATCATTTAGCAGACAGAGGTGAGGTAAGCTGTTTCCACTAGTTTTGTTCAAGAAATCTGACAGAAGATGGGAGCAGCCGTTGATAAGAGAGACGTGACAGCAGTTTCGAAGACTAAGGCAACCGGGAGAGATGAAAAGAGCCAGAGCAGAGATGAAACAAAGAGGAGAACAGGACATAAAAGGGAGGAATCAGGAGATGGACATTTAGAAAGGACATGAATCTCTTGAGCCATCTCATCATATGGCAGAGTGGATGAGAAGGTAAATGGCATGAAAAATTGAGTTTTGAAGAGGATTAGATGTCTGGTTAAAAGAATCTAGCTACTTTTCATTCCTATCAAACATTTCATTAAACTCATTGATCTTCCATTTGAGTATGGACTGTAGATAGAGAGCAGAAAGTTTTCGCTTCATTTCCAGAGCTGCTCTGTCTCATCTGCTCAGAAATATCCCTTGGGGGACTGCTCACAGTCCCAACTTCTGGAAGTACTTGGAGCTGGTTTTGAGTCATGAGTTACCGATAGACACTTGTTTATTATCAGAAGTATTATAAGGTCTGTTCCTGGGGAATGCTTCACTTGACAATTAATTTACATTACACTGGGCACAACTTGTTCTCAAATCTCTCATGTCCACAGATTTTTATTAAAATGATTTTATAATGCTAATTGTTTACTAAAATGAAATATGCAGATTGATACAGGAAGAACAGATGCGTCACCCAACAGGCATCAGAATGAGATTCATGTCTGATCACCCTCGTTCAACAATGCCAGTTTAAAATTAAACACAACATTTTAAATCAGGCTGATAAGCCACAATCTTATCAGTGACCACTTTCACAAAGAGAGTTCAATTAACCCTTTCATTGCTATTGTCAGTCATCCCCTCCCTACTTTCTTCATGTCCAAACTCCTTGCCCCACCCCACCAAATTCAGTGTTTCCTGAAGTTTCACCTCCTTCAGTAGCAAAAAGGGTAGACGACCAATTTAGTTGGTACAAACAACTGTCAGGAGGAGGAAGACCCAAACCTCTGCAGATCTACTGCTAATAGGCTAGAAACGGTCTCTGCTTTAGAAGGTCACTCACTCTTCCCCAGCTTTCTTCTTCACAAGCTTTGCTGAAAGCACACTGAGTTGTATAAAATCATGAATTTTTTGTAAGAGATAAAGAAAAGTCTAGTGATAGCTTTTCCTTGTATAACAGCTCCTGGAGTAGAGGTAAGCTCCTCTTGCTCAAGGCAATACCTAATTTTACAAGTAGCCTTTAATATTGATGTTCTCAGGTTAGGAGTCTCCTTTAACAAGCTTTAATGAATTATACCAATGTCACAGATCTCCAGCTCTGTGCCACAAGGGAAGCGAACATGTGCATGTAAACCGTCTCAGGAATTACCCAAAGGATGTAATGCAGCCCGTGTTCTGCTGCTCCTCAGCCTCAGACCACAAATGAGGGACAACAGCCTCCGCCACCCGCAGCTAAGTCACATAGACGGCACATGGCAGCCATCAGCCATCAACACCACGACATTTATGACCCAGGTTTAAGGCCAGGGAGAAGCAACAAAACCCTTGCTGCAGCCATGCAGCTACCTGCAGCCCTGCTCAGGGACCAGCAGGTTTCCAGCCGCTGCAGCAAGGGTGTTCGCAGAGACCAATTCACCCGGTGTAAAGGTTTACGATATATTCTGGGGGCACTTACAGGTACGCCACCTCTCCAAACTCTGTACTGCAGCAGAGTGTACAGCTACCATCTGAATCACCATCAGTTGCTAAATTTAGGTTAAATTGATTCAGTTACTAAACCTTTGCAGCCATTTCCAAAATCTGGAGTTGCTAGTCCAAACACTCTTTAAAATCATACTCTAAACTAAAACTTTAAAACTGTCACACACCAAGGAGTGAATTATGTTTGGAGGTTGGAATAAGCTGGGGAGAGGAAGATTCCTTTTTCTTTTAAACGACAAACTTAACCTATTATTAATCTTCAAACATGAACAAATACTTCTAGTTCCTGAACCAACTGAGAACTTATTAACTGTCAGAGTATTAACAGGCATACCTAATGCATTTTACAGGCAGCAATTGCTGATAAGTGCTCATGGAATATGGCATTCAAGGAGGCACGATGTGAATCTGGGTATGTCTGTCAAACATCCTGGCAAATGAAATATTAAGAAATCAATCACATTTTAATCTACAGACACAGAATCTTTGGTGTATAAATGTAAAAAATTGTTCCCTTTCCTCATTCTTGTAGAAAGCTACTTATTTTCCAGAATACGAGACCAGCGAATTGGTACAGTTTTTACAAAACAAGAGTTTTTTTCTTTCTTTCAAGATTGTGTAACTTTTCAAATTGAGATTTCCCCCTAGTTTTACTTCTTTCAAACCTGTGCAGTTCCACAGACTAAGATGGCATGATGATTCACCTGGCAGCACAATGGCAGTTTTGTTTAGTGTTGTTTACAATTTTCTATTCAGATTAGGTGTCTCTTATTGAAAACAAAGATAAATTCTAACCTGGTTGATTTAAATTTAGGGAGATTTAATCAGTAGGGGATATTCTTTCCAGGATAAGACCTCTGGGGTAGAAGAAATCTCTTATTTTTGCTGCTGAAGGGAAGAAAAAATGATATGGTAATATATTTCAGGAATGCAGCAAATCCATGTGATGTTCACCTGTAAAAATGACTTACTTAGGAAGAATTATAGTTGAGAGGCAATCTTTTCCAAAGCTGTGCTCCAGCAATGCAGGTCTCTCACACCATGTGCCTCCTCTTCTATGGAGGAGAACTTCATTTCTAACAGTCCCAGATGGTCAAAATTGATGAGGCTGCATTGACGGCCTTGTAATACCTCTGTTGAGTGAGAAGCACACTTGTTAAGGCTGCACCAGCAGCACAAACATTTAATGCTGTCAATTATCCCACCTGTGTTATGCTCACCTGTCCCTGTAACATCTTGCTAATTAAGTATGTACAATAATCCATGCAGAGTCCTCTTCTAAAATAAGTAATTACTGTTGAAGATTTCAGTAGCATATACCTAAGAAATGAAACAATTAAAAGTTCTTTATAGCAAAAAGTAACTGAAGAGCTTAACGCACTATTTCTTTACAACCTGTATACTGTTTCTTGCTGAAGCATTTTCCCACTCATCTACAAAGAATAAAATATTTAAAAGACATCTAATTGTAATACATTACCGTAGCTTCTTATAAATTCTGGCAAAAATTTAAAGCCTGATCCAGAGTCATTTTGATACCCCAGTTAATTTTGCTGTGAAAGTGAAATGCACAGTACCTCCTGATTCATCTATAGCAAAACTTCACTTCCTTTAAGTAATATTTCTTTCTGTTCCTCAGGAAAAATTCTGAATATATTGAAGTTAAAATACTTATGGAAATTAAATTATCCTGTGAATAAAATCAATATTTCTTTTCTCTAAGGAGGAATAAACTGAATATATAACATTAATCACCTGATAAAGACATAGGAGATAAAGAAAACTGCAAGTCAAAAATGAGATCTTTTCCCTAACAGTAGGGAATTGATTAAATAGGTCAAGAAGTCCTGAAAAAATAATTACTACTTCTCTATTTGCAATGATAACCTCTTTTAAATGGGAATTTGTTTCCTAGATTTCCTTAAGTCAGAAAAAATTAATCACAAATAATCTTTTAATTCTGATTTTTTTGCATTGTCCAGAAGAAAAGCACAGAACAAGAAGGCTGTTAATAATTTTGAAATCAAATCAATGATCTATGGTATGCCTGTATCTGTTATGAAAGATAATTCTCATAAACTTTCATTGGAATTAAGCAGAATCTGGGTTAGAAGACAAAGGAAAAATATAACCTCAATATAAATATTATCATAAGAATATGATACATTTGTCTGGCTTCATTAAACTCTTTGTCATAGAAATAAGCTGTCAGAGAATTAGAAAATTTCATATTCTTCCCTTTACAAAACAATCTATTCCATACATCAAGAGATTAATTTACTGTAATAATCTATTTCAATGATTCTCTCTTTTTCCTAGGTACAGTACAGTGTGTGCGTGAAAAAGACAAATCACATATGCCTCAGTCTTGTTCGTCAGAATTTAATCTAAATGAAAGGGCTAAAACTAGCTGCTTTTAGGTGGATGCATATTTGTGGAATAAAGTTCCAAAGCCATACGTCCTTTACACTAGGAGATGAAGGAAAGCTCCATCTTAGTGTCTACCTGCACATACCTATTTATATGTCTAAAATTATACACATTCAGACACTCTACACTCCACGCTCAAATGGAACCAGGGTTTGTACCCTGTGGCTTTTCGCTCTCCAGTAAAGCATCTTGAAATGCCTTGTGTGAAAACCTTCTGCACACAAAAAAAATCCATACGCCACAATGTGAGTGGCGCTAAATATTTTTCAATAAGAAGGTTTGAAACACAAGCCATTGATTAAAAATCCTAATTCAAAGTAGATATGTCAGCTTTAAATAAATGTTCACTTGCATTGAAATTTTGTTCTGATATTCCCAAGGATTTTTTCTGTGTTTTTCGTATTTAAAAACTTTTCATTTGCTTTCAAAGAAAACTAATTTCAAGATGTCAGCAATTCCTACAGAGAAAGCTTTGCTGCTTCTAAAGAAAGCTGAAGTCTTTCAATGCTTTCTGAGCTGAAACCGGCAGAATTCTGGCATATATTTTACAGACATCCAAAAAGCCCAGTCACTATAAGAACAGAACAAAACACATGAACATGTTCAGAGGGAACAGGATAGCACAAAACTGACTAAATTGCCACAAAACTCCTCCCAAAACACATTTCACCTTACAGAGCAGGATTTGAGTCTCACCTGCAGAGACCTTCGGGGGTTTTTTGTTTGCTTGTTTGTTTTTTTAAACCAGCAATAAGCCTGAAGTTTAGTTCTGAATATCCATGTTCTAATTTAATCAAAGACCACTTTTTCTCTATATGTAGTCCTTCAGAACACTGACTGCTAACTGTCCCCATCCTCCAAGAACCCAAATAGCTTGATTTTACCCTTCTCTAGGGAAACTCAAGGACAGGCAACAGTGCAAAGAACGGGTAATTACTGAGCTTGACTGTGCTTTGAGTTTATTCCTCCTTAAATAGTACAAGTTCCACACTCAGCTAAAGTGGTTCTCTGAAATGATCTTGCTGTGCTAAAAATGACTAGACAGATATTTAGCTGGTACAGTTTTAGAAGAATTATGTCAGCTCACCACTGTAAAGTCCCATCACTGTCACGCAGCTTCTTGATGGATTGCCCTCAGCAGTGCTTAATAAGGAAGCAGTCAGAAACCAGTGATAGCACAAAAAAATTTGAGGCAATTTATGTAATGATAGTGAGAAATGCCATATAATATATGTGCAGGGTTATCAGTCAAAATTTACTAAATGCAACAAAAGAGACAATGAGTGTAGTTATTTTCGTATACAGAAATCACACAGAAATAGAGGCAGCCAGTTCTATATGCTTAGAGTATAAAACATTAAAGGTCACTAGATTTTCCTTTGTAACAATCCTCTGTTAAGTCTAAATGAGGATTTGCAATTGTAAGCTTGGATAAAGTCAACGTTTAGATTACAGAGAAAGACTGCTGTATTTTGGATTAGTCTGTCACGCAAGTGACGACAAAACAGTTTCTTTAAAGCTATGGTTATCACCTAGCCCTATCTAGACTTATCACCTCAGCACAATTAAGATTTAAAACCCAAATCACAACAGCCACGCCAAAGGAGTCAGACAGCCCCAAAGATTTCTGAGAGCTAATCCTTTGTATTGCTTAAATGCCTGGTATCTCCTTATGCACTTCCACATGTGGATGCAGTTAGGAAATTCAAGTCAATGACATACACAGTGAGGATCTGCCCTACACAGAGCACAGCCTGCCTGAATATAATTTCCTTTTGTCCCGTCCCTTCGTCTGAAGAGTCAGCTCCCTCCGCTGCCGTGAAGAGCTCCAGAGAGCAAATCAGTTTTCATGCAGCTCCACAGTGAAGAGAGGCCAGGAGGTCAGGGGGTTAACATTGGCTATAAATACCCGCAGGACTCCTTGGCCTGAATTGCAGAATGTGATTGCTTTATGTTTCTACACCGCACCGGGCTGCTTCACCCTTTGCCTTACCGCACGACAGAATGCAGAGCAGAGTCAAATACATAAAAGGAATAATGCACCTGGGTTTTCTCACTACAGAAACATGCTGTGGAAACCTGCACATACGAGAAATGAGTATTTCAAACCACCAGAATCTTAAAGCAGACCAAGTTCCAGTTCTTATTGAGCTCTTCAGTCAGGTCTGGATTATACACCAGGACAGTGAATTTATTAAGGGTTATATATAGATATGATCTAAAGCAACAGACTGCAAAAAAAAATGCACCAAAAGATCAATTTTTGATTTGGGTGTTGAGGTCATAGCCTGCTCCTATTCCATTAAAGAATGTTTTTTTACGGAGTTCAGTGGAGCAAGAGGAAGACTAACATTTACTGCTAAATGGACGCTCAACTGGCAGCCTTTGCGGCACTTTGAGCAGTTATTGGAGAGTGGCAGATCACTGAGAGGCTCTGACCTCCCCTGCAAGGAACTGTCAGCACAGCAAAAACTGAAAGCTTTTCCGTATGTCTTTCTCATGTGTTTGGTAAATGCAATATAGGAAACCAACTTTGGCATTTCCCACAGATGGATTTTTATTTGGGAATTTCATCTGAACAGAGTATGAGAGATGCTTACAAAAACAATTGAAGGATGGTTTAAACTGTTTCCACAAACCACTGATTGTCTATCCAACTTTGAAAAAACATGAAGAAGTCGCAACAATTAAGTTGGAAGGACAAGGAATAGTAGATAAAACAGATAATCCTGAAGAGAAGATCAGAACCGAGAGAGACCATCTAGAACAGTGTGAAGACAGAGGATATAACATCAGACAACTTAGGTCAACTCTGGTCTCACATTGATATGAATATATAGTTTTAATAACCTTGGTTGCACATGTTATAGCCTCAGAATTTGCAACTATATAAAGAAAGTGTTGAAAAACATGAGGGGCTGGTTGTTAAAGATCACATCCATTCTAAATATGACAGCCTACATCGTTCTAAATATCTGTTCTTTTTTTAAAATCCTGTTTTGTTCTGTTTTGTAATACTCAGCCTTTACATAAAAAAGGATTTAGAAAGGAGATTCTGTTTCTGTTTTGCAAATGTATTATTTTTTCCTTTCCTATAGTACATTGGCAAAATCCATGGTAGGCATTAACAATTATTTTACCCATAGCTCTAAACTGGATTGCAGCTTTCCCATTACAGCATGTCTTACCACTGGTATCCAGAAAAGGGAGAGGAACGGAGTCTGGTAATTCACCTAATGTAAGAATGGCATTCAAAAATATGTTATAAAAGCTAACATCTTCTAAGATGTAAAAAACAATGGGTTTTTTTCTGCCTGTAGAGGGACAAACCAACATTCTTCACACAAAAAATTCTTCATGCTTTAGTGAAAAGGGATGGGTTGCACAGATGAGGGGAGAACACTTACTATAAAAATACTTTAAGTCTTTTAGTAACTGACTACTAACTACTGCAAGGTAACAACATCGTCTTTTGCAGCACCTTCTGAGCCTTACTGTCCAATTTTTAACAACAAAACCATATTGTTTAAAATTCTTGATTAAAGATTTGGTCCTTTTACAGTGCATTGCCAGTAAAGAAAATATTCAGTGGCACAATTTCCAGATGATATATTTCTTACACTATGACTTACATCTCATCAGCCACAGAAGTTCAACAATAATCAAAGACAGGCTTCCTAGTTCCAACAGTAAGATGTTCTCATTCACTGCTTCAATTCATGTAATTGCATGTGTGATAGAGGCCTTAATGGGCTGTACTTTAAGAGAAATAGAGATAAAAATCTTACATATCCTTCATACAGTCCTAGTTTGGAAATAATTTTACCATCTTCATTAAAAGTATAACTGTCAGGACAATCAGGCTTAAGGTAAATACATGTATGAGATAATCTAAATAATGTTGGACTGATAAAGGTAGCATCTAAGATTTATTATGGTTATACAGAGCCAGTGAAAAACTGAAAAAATTGCCATTGCTAAAGGAGAAGTTAAAGAAGAAGACACAGAAGCTGCTGAAGAAGGTGAATAAAGTCAGTTTGCACAGGTAAAAGCCATCAAACTGGCTTTAGATAGGGCTGAATGAGAAAAGCGGCCAGTACTCTATCTCTGTACTGACTCGTGGATGGTGGGGATGCCCTGTGGGGGTGGTTACAGCAATGGAAGCAGAGCAGCTGGCAGCACAGGGACAAACCCATCTGGGCCACCCCACTGTGGCAAGACATTGCTGCCCGGGCAGAAAAGCTGGTTGTAAAAGTATGTCACATAGATGCTCCTGTACCCAAGAGTCAGGCTACTGAAGAACACCAAAACAACAGCAGGCAGGTCAGGCTGCTAAGATTAAAGTATCTCAGGTGGATCAAGACTGACAAATAAGGTGCTATATCATAGAACTCTAAAGCCAAGTCCCAGAAGGCATAAAAAAAAAAAAAAAAAAAAGCAAAAAAAACCCCAACCAGTTTTCTCCACAACAACTTCTTAAAAATTATGCAAAGAGAAATCAATTATGGATAATCATGTTGAAACTAGCAACTGAAAAGTTGGGTTGAATATCTAAAAGGAGATTTCCAAGACAGCTTTTCCCTCTTTAATAGTGTCAACCAGCTTATTTTCATCAGATCTCTATTTTCATCTACTTTTACAGAAACAGGTATTCTGTAATTCATCAAATAGAGGAAGACTCTACTTTTACTGTTAAGACCCTTGGGAGATTGGACTGAAAAGCATTCCATCATAATTTCTAATAAAAACCTTCTCTGAAGTACAGTAAATAAATATTTAGGCGGCTCAGTAGATGGGACTTAATTTTAATTTCTTCATATTTCCTAACATGACTCCTTACCAATATAATTTACAGTTCAAAATTGACTTAGAGAATCTACAGGTGTTTTGTGTTAGTTTGCTTGTGAAGGTACATTGTTTTTCCCTTTTGAGCAAATCATATTTGTTCTTGTATTAGAGCAATGTCCTGAACTTCCTTCTGTATTTTCAGAGGGAAGACAGACAACTTGATAAGGATCTCTAAAAAATGATGACTCTGCTTTAATAAAGGTCTCTTGAGTTTGAGGCAGTATGTTAATAAAGCTGAGCATTGTAGCAACTAAGGGAGAAAATAATCAAGCCCTGAGAGTCTATATGCAGATCTTCTTTTGTGTAAGAGCAAAACAATCCAAGAACAAAAAAACCCGGAGCAAATGCTTCACTATTTGATTCTATTATGCTGTTATGACAGTGCTGTAGCTTAAGTTTAAAATGAAAAACCTGTAAGTCCGAGTCACACACTACTCTCTGCTTGCTTCTGATGCGTTTTCCCACGATGCCCTCTGCAAGTACTCCACTGCTGTGACTATCTTGGGATCTCACCTGCAAAATTTGGTGTGACAAAGAGCATCTGTCTAATGTACTGCTGTGCAACCAAGAGAAATATGAAGATAAGACTGCTACAGAGCACCAGCATAGGGTGCATAGGGATATTACAATTTAATCTAACCTTGCTTTCAACATTTTAACCAGTTGCAGAATTTAAATACAGGAAAGAGAAAGAATGAAGATAAACATTGGTTGAAAAGATCATATGGGAGCATTTTTCTCAAGGAAAGATCAAAGAAAAAGTAACAGCATTTGAAGATAATAAAAAGGTGTAGATACAAATTAGGAGAAATTACTGACTTCTTTCTTCACAGCTGCATCTGAACAAGACCAAAAAATCTCAGCAAAATGATTTGAATGACAGTTCAACTGCCAAGAGTTGCTACCCCACAGCTGAAAACAAAGTTTGAATTTTTTATGATTTTTGCTTTTTGGTCACAATGAATTAATGAAACAAGTAATGATCTTAAGCTACACAGGAAACTGAATATACTCAGTAAAATTAGAAGCAAGCTTGAAGCATCCTCTTTGCCTGAGGCAACAGAATTGATGGATGACAGTCTGAGGAATGCTCTTTGTGTTCTGGACTACTAAATAAGTAATCTCATTAATCTTCTTGCAGTTTTCACCTTTTACTTCCAATTTAGCTACATGAAACCTGAGAATTTTGGATGTTTTTTACTTGAATCTTTGATATCGCGTAACACCAGTTGCATGCAATGGGAGTTAAGACAACTACAAAGGGATGGTGCAATGCTAGGTCTACTATTTCCATGCACAGTTTTAGTGCACCGTGTAAGAGGATAAAAAGTATTTAATTCAAACAAAACATAAACAATAGGAAATATCCTTGAGATGGAATATTTCCATTTCTGTGTTTTGCTTTATAATAAAATTCTGAAGACAGAGAAAAACATCTGATACAAGAATAAAGCAGGGAGCAGGTCAGTGCAAGTGATGGAGTTCAGCTCTTTACCACATTCTGTGGAACCAGTATTGGGCAGGCTAAGATAACTAATACTTCTACTGAGCACTTCTGTTCTGAAATTTAGTATTTCTAGAAATTAAGAGAGCTCAAGCAACAAAAATTGTCATTAGCTAAAATCCACTCCTAATCCTGAAAGCCAGCTATGGTTTTCCTTCATAAATGAGCTCACAAGCTACAGATCTTCGTGATAATGTATAAGCCAAAGCACACAGCAAATTTGACAGACACAAGAGACTTTATCAAACAGGTTCAAGCCAAGATGTCAAATGGTTCCTTTTAATTAGGGAGGAGGGAAAAGCCAACGACACCTTGAAGTACAGTAGAAGTCTCACTGTGAAGATATATTATTGAGAGTTGTTGGAGGCAGCAGTGTTGGGCTGCACAGAAGCCCAGAGATTTTTACATTCCAAGTCCCAACTGCCTACCTATACAGTAATCACAGCAGATGGAGAATGTGCTGTGTTCAGTTTTTTTAATAAACATGTCAAACATTAAACATCCTGTTCACAGATGTACAATAATAAAATGTCTTTGCTGTGATTTGAAGTAACCCTGCCTCAAAAACCCCTGCAGTTTTTACTTCAGAGAAATAATCCAACCGTTGCACATACCTTAGCCATGACTCATTTTGCATCTTACCTATGTAACTCTAGAGGAACAATTTCAACCCCAACTATGTCAGCCAACGCTTTAGCTGTCAAGTGTAAGCAATAATGTGACGATAAGAGCTACGAGACACTCTGTGATTGAAGGTACTTCACCTTCGAACATCCGTTTTGCACATCTTCTATTCATGGTCTTTGGAGACCTTATGGAATTTTCAGTAGATTCTTTATGCTTCTAATCTACACATATTCTGCCTGGAAAGCTGTATTGGAATTCACTGAGCTTCAACATCATTCTTCACATTTATGCACTTACACATTGTGAGCAGCACCCTCGACATGAATAAACAAGACTCGAGGGAAATATTCTCAACAAATTAAAACTGAGACAAACATTTAATTTTGAGTGAAGCAGGTCAGATTAAACCCTACAAGCATTTTTATCTCAAAAATCAACATTTCTTTTTATTCTTTTTTAAGTCAGAACAGACTCTGCACAGATGAAGCGAGGATATGAGCTAAAGGCTTGGGCACCAAGAGAGCGGAACCCCTTGCAAGCGTGTACGGCACCAGGGTTCCCTGACACACACATAGACTTCTCAAAATTGAAATATTTCCCCTCATTCTCGTTTCAGTTCTTCTAAAGGAAACTTTACATTTTCTTCATTTGTTTACATTAGAAAGAAATATGTGACTATGTAAAAATTTTAAAACACCTGCTTAGGGTTTCTGCTCCCCTTTTGGTGGTGCTGGCAGCAGAGACAAACTCTCCAAAGCCAGCTGTTCCCAGCACGTTTCATCAAAAGCACAGGTTTCCTTGGCAAAACACCCCAGAACATTCCAGAGTCCTTCACTCCATGTGTCCTTGCTAGATCATCTTGCTAACACGGAAGCACACATGCAACCAGATACCTATGGCCTTTCTGCTCAACAGTACCTTATGGGTTGGATTTTGGGGGTTGTTTTCTAAATGCAGAATAATCGATGTGTTAGCTGAATGTGCAATATCTGGTCTAAAGAAATTCAGCAGAACATTTCAGGTTTCTGACATCTTTCTGGTGAAAAGACAATTGCAGTGTGTTAGTTATGGACACAGGCCCCAGAAATCTCCCTTCATGAAGCATTAAGCATTTGTTCAGAAAGCAAATGCAATTGAGACCCCCTGTGTAATGAGGAAATCCAACCACAATAGAAAAACACTCAAGTTCAAAGAAATGCAGGGCCACAGCAGACTCTTTAATATCAGTGGAAAGTGACTCATTGAATTTAACAGGCACTTTTGCCTCGATGCTGTCTGTAATAAACAGATATTCGTCCTTTTTCTGGTGGCTGGTACATGCCCAGGTTTGGGGTGAAATGTGCAATATATATGTATGCACATAATTAAATAGAATTTAATATCTGCTGCTGCTCGTACTCCCAGGCAAGGCAACAATAATATGTAATTTCAAAACTAAGGCTGACAGGTTGAGGAATAGATACTTATTTGCCCAAAAGGTAGAAATACCTGTTCAGAAAATTATTTGAGTCATGACTGAATGTCAGAACACAACAACCAAAAAAAAATACATACTAATCTACTTACACAAGTCCCTTTCTTTTTTTCTTCAAGAAGAGTTGCTGGGGCCAGGTGGTGACCGGTCTGACTTACTCCAATGATTTACAGCTTCTCTTCAAGCACAGATCATTCACCTGCACTTACGTACAAGATTGCTTCATTGAAACAGCTACAATGTCTCGTTTTAAAATACTACAGCATTTGGGAGGACAGCAGGGCATGTGTCAGTCATGAAAAAAATGTGGAATTGTTCAGAAAATAAAGGGATTTTCCTGTTCCCTCCTATTCTGCAAATCCTTCTGGTTCTGATGCATTACATTTCAAGGGGAGGTGTTGGTGGTCTCCTACGGTAGATGCATGTCTGTAAGCAGCCCTACATCCACCAGCACTGAAAACACAGGCAGCTGCAGATCGATAGCATGTGTCTTCCTCACCCAAGACCACAAGCAAGAACAGAAGGAAGCCCACCCACAAATCTCTTCTTATGTTAGGAATGCACTTCAGTCCTGGTGTGACTTATTTCTGACAATTGATCATGATAGTATTTGGTGACAGAATGGAAGAAAGGGGGAGAGGAAAGAACCCTTTCTAGAAAACATCTCGCTTTTGTTTTCTTTTTTTTTTCATCACAAGGTCTTTCATTCTTCCACAAAGACTCTGTAACGGAAAAACCAAAGCTATCTCGCACATTCACATGTATATTGATCCTTGCCTGAATCTAAAAAAGGGGTTGATTTTGTAGGGGTAAGAAGTGCTGCTAACAGCTGAAATATTCATCATGAGCCCAATAATGCTTCTACTTCTTTTAAGGGCTCTTCTGCCAAGTAGATTCACAGCAGAGAATCTCAACTTTCATTAGGGAAAAAAACCTATTTCTACACTGCAGAGGAGAAGGAAAGCTTAAAAATTACCTCACTGTAATGGAAAGATTCAGAATTCAGAAGGTAAATTAAGAGAATGCACATTAAGGCATGCACATAATGATTTTGAAAGCCAACTGAACAATTTTATCATATGGAGAGCAGATAATGGAGAGGAAAAAGGCCTCGTACCATTTGAGGGAACTACTGTTTGGCTGTGCAAGAGTTCTGCAAATGTAAATGCCTTATCTGTTCCCCTTCAGATTGGAATATCTCCTTGTGGCCAGGCAACCCAGACAGCACCTGCAGCTGTTTCCCAGAGCTTCTGTAATGCTATATTTATATGTGGGTAATTTATACAATGGTCAAGACTTCTGCAAAGGTTTTTCTCCCATTTGACGTTGCTTATTCCTGGGTTTACAAGCAAATCTGGTGCACAGAAAATATGCTGTGTGTTCTTAGCTTTATCTTTGTCACTGCAGCAAGGTATAGATATAGAAAAATGCAATATTTTAGAGTAAAAACTGGAGCAGTATCATTCTTAAATTAATATCACAGAATGGCTTAATCTCTTTATAAAAGTAGAGACTCACTGCAACCCGCATTTTTGTTTGTTTGTTTCAGGTGAGTTCAATCTCATCCTTATTCACTTGCCTTTTAAATTAAGTAGTCAACACACAACAACTGAAATATTATTTTCTCTAATTCCACATAGACCATGGAAGTATTTAAACTCAAAAGTGAAAAGAGAGATGTTGGAAAGTATTTAAAGAGCTAAAGTTTCACACTGTTAATAGAAAAAAAAAAAAGTCTGGTGAATAAAATGAAAATTCTCTGTCCCTCTTCAGTCTTCTAACCTCTATGAACACCACATTATAACCAGTAAACAGTTTAGTTTCAAACCAAGGACCAACCTATGTGATTCTTCAGTTGGTATTGTCACATGCTGGGTATTTTTCAAATATAAATCAAGTTCCTTTGTTTCAAGAAACTTTCTACTGATCATTTCTGTCTTCATAGTCCCTCTCAACTAGATTATTTTCTTATGCTCTCTAGAAAATGCAATAGTGTCACACCAAATGACCTAATTTCACACCCACTAGGCAGAATGGGCTTAATTCTACTCTCATTACCAGAGAGTCAAAGCTATTCTGTCACACAGTGGGAGCTCGGGCTTCATCTTGTAATACTTTCTGTCCCTGAAGAAAGAATGATAAAGTATTCCAGAGATCTCTCGATGTACCTCAGGTTAGATTAAGAAATATGTGCAAACCATCAGAAAATTTGTCTCTGCTTTTGCCACTGGAGGAGAGCCATTGGTGTCGTATTATCACTGCAACCTGCAGATCCAAAATGGTGCCGTTTGACTGGATCAGATTTTCAACTGAATGCAGGACAAGAAAAAGCCCTTTGAAAATTTGCTCATTTCTTGGTTTCTAAGCCCTTCTGCCAGCTCGCAGGCAGCTCCCCTTGTTTGGCTGGCTTTTTTTCCCTTCAGCTTTATTGCAGATGGCACCTGACAGTTAGAATTTGCATAAATCTCAAGTAAAACTGGAATGTCTAGTGGTAGGAAAGGCTAACTCTCAAAACACAGTTTTTCAGATTTTTACATGGCTGGTGATTCAGTAAGTGCCTTACCTAGGTCTTCATCACCAAGGTATGAAGAGGAGCTGGGTGACAAGCTTCCATCTCCTTCACTAAGCTTTTGTGCAAACATCAGCCTTAACATGCAGGACTGGAAGTGTGGCCAAGAAGATGGATAAAAGAGGAACTTTCTGGGAGAAATGGCAGCAGTCACTGCTTGTGCAGCAAATTAGAGCCAATGTGTTGGCAAATGAGGTTTAACAGGCTTGATTCTTCTTTATCAAACATGAAGTGAACTAACTAAGTGTGGAATTATGGCAAGGCTAGAGTAAGGTTGTCAAAATGAAGAGGATGAAAAGGAAAAAATGAAAGACTAAAGCAAAGAATAGGGAATAATCAGAGCAAGGAAAAAAACGGCCTTGAAGAATGAGGTACAGAAAGCAGACAAGGTGGGTTAATATGTCAGGCACAGTTTGTGAAGGACAAGATGGGAGAAATGACAGAAGAGAGGAGAGGAGGTCTAGTCACCGACCCAAAGCCAATTTCTTCAGAGCTGAAAAAGAACATTTCATTCATATATATCTGCCCTTCAGAAAACAAAAAAGTGAGGTATCAAGCAAAGGACAGAACTGCTGGGGAAGGAAAGCCATGTAACATGAGGCCTGAAATTAAAAATGGAAAAGAAAATGGGAATAACTTTTAAAGTGCCAATAAATTACTATTGATTAGAAGGTAAAAATCATGAAAAGAACAAAAAAGACTTTATACACATTCGTGGAGGACAGACACCATCATCAGCAAGTTGCTGTTACCATCAATAGCTCAGGTGATCCCTGAAGCAGAATGGTCAGAAGCCAGGAGGCTATATCCTGCAAAAAGATTGTTCTATATTTATCTTAATGATATATTCTCTAAACATTTTATAATGCTCAGTACAATATACAGCATTATATTCTTTGTAATACTCTGTGTCAGCAACCAACATGAAGTCCATCGTCAGCCTGTGCTTTTCCAGTAACTAGAATCTCTTGTAAAACAGAGTCTAGATTTTATTATGTCAGAGGCAGATTTGCCTCCAATAATGTTTTCAGAGCTTGAGTTGCTTTTTTGTGTATGCAACATATCTTCTCTCCAAAACTTATAAGTATAGAAATCTGCAAGATACATAAAACTACCATAATATTTTTATCTATATATTCCCATTATAATCTCGGTCATTTCTACTCCAGACTTTAATGAACTGGCATAACAACAGATTAAAAATTTTGTAGTGGTTTGATTTTGAAATCCAATCTTATAACTCATAAATCAAACACACAATAGACTTTACAGAGGAGACTAATCAGTCCCTTCCCATTAGTTTTTAGAGCTTCCCATCACACTCCCAAATTCTTTTAAATTTTGTGTCTTCACAGTATAGCATGACAATCTTCCTTCCCCTAATGTTCCCCCATACTAAAGGTCAGCATTAACGTTACAGAATTTCAAGCACTGTGGAAATAATTTTGAAATATGTAGGTGGAAGTTCAGTTGCTTGCACTGCATTGTGGATCTCTATTACAAATTCTGCTCTATCTCCTCATTTGTAATTCCCATTGAAACTTCATCTGCTGCTATCAAAGCTGCTGGCTGCCTAAGGTTTTCACTGCTGTTCTTTATCCTTTCTTCCCTTCCTCATGCTTATTAAGTTATCAGCACCCAAATGCATTCATTTGGGCAAAACAGAGAGAGGTCACCAGAGTGTGTCACCTCTTTGGTCATCAAAATGGGGCCAGAATAAGACTGAAATAACAAAAAACTCTTATGAGGGCACATTGCACTGGGTTAGTTATCTTTGTGCATTTTACAAAATGCACAGAAAATCCTACAGACTAGTAACCATAAATTTTGAAAGATACTGAATTTGATATAAAATTCATTTCAGGGAAGAACAATTTATACCCATTAGACAGATCAGCCAGTTTGCGCCGAAAGCATTACTTTCAGAAGAGCTATGGGGAGCTCTGGGTGACTTTCATCTTGCGGAAAATATTTGCATTTCCAACATTATTCTTTTTGAGTCAGAATGGGTAATTTTCTGTAGCAAAGATATTCTTTCTCAATCCCAGGACAAGAAATAATCATAAGTCACTGTAAAATATACAGACACAGACAACAATTATAATCAGCAAATGGCGATCCAGACAGACCTGGTTTTACTCACACAGTTATGATACAGCACAGATTGTTACTGAAGCACTAAGTTTTGTCAACCAACACCAGGCCGCCTCTTTGCAAATTCGCTTGTGTGCGAGTTTGAGATGTGGCAGGTACAAATTATGCAAAAGAGCTCGCCATGGTGAGAAAAGGATTTGATTACTGATGTTTAAATAAGGATCCCCTGAGCCGTCTCTTTTCTGTAGGAATGGTGTTAAATATTTGGCAAGAGGATGACATGTCCTGCATAATTTAAACCATTCCATTTTACTGGGCACACAACATACGTATGCCCGCAATTCGTTAGTTCCCATGCACACTTTCGACCAGCATTAAATATACATGTAAGAAGAGCTACTGCTGTGTCCATCAATCTCTCCTCTCCTTATTACTTACTTTATCTTTTTATTGTTGGCTTGGCTTTTACTCCAGGTAACATATCAGCACTTTTGTTTTGTGTATTTGTGCAGTAAGAGGCCTCAAAAGCTCAGTATTTGATCTCTTCTTATGTCTGACTGTCTTCAACGCTGTCACATCAGTGGAAAGCTCAGTTCATGACTCCAAAGACAGCTTCCATCCCTCCCTGCCTGGCTGCAACTTATCAGCTTTCTCTGGTCTGAGCTTACTTTATTTATTGAGACTCGGGAGGGAGCAAGAAGATGATGGGATGTAAAAGGAGATACAGCGAACAGGAAAGTTCAGTATCTATTAACAAAAACATACAACGCCATTGTGCAGCAACAGCCAGCCTGTCCTTGCCTCAAATAGGAGCAAGCAGTTAAAACAGAGAGAAAATTCAGCTGATAAGGGCATTTTAGGCCTTTTATGGACGAGTGATGAGTATTACTTTTGATGAGTGCTGGAGGGGGTTTGATGTAAGTAGATGTGTGGAATGCTTCCTTCCAGAATGTGAACAAGTGTTACTGCTAGCTGCTTTCCACAGCTAAGACAGTTTGCTTTGACTCCAATACCACTCCAAATAATCAGTAGGTAGCCACTACCTAATGGTTTCAAATTATCATCAATAAAATTTATAACTATTTTTGTCATGTCAAACTTCACAGTTTTTTAAACAAGGTTTTATATTAGATATGTCTGATCATCCTAGTTATCTATTTTTTTATTTCAAAACTGAAAAGTTCAGTAATCATGTTCTCCCTGAAAAAAAGAACAAACTTTCCAGTGAAAGGTGAGAATAAACAAGGAAAAAAATGTATAGTTAACATAAATTCCTGTCAAGCATAAAAGACAAGAGAGGTAAAAGCATAAGGTATGGAAAAGCAAACAAACAAAAAAAAAAAAGTGTCTAGCATCACTGCAGACATGTCAATGGAAGCTGATGTTTATATCAATCACTGTCTCCAGGACAGACAGTACGACAGAGTCTTTTCCCACTGCAGATTTGGCATTACCATATTTATCTATGGGGATGACTTAAAAACACTAAGTGATACAAAATATGCATTAATATTTGCTTTAAGATTAAATAACTAATTTGCAAAGACTTCTGTCCAAAACATGTTACGCTGACAGGCCACAGCCTTGTAATATGTCAGCAAATGTCAGAGTACATTCTCACACAGTTCACAATTCACCTCCACACTCCTCAGTACAGCAGAAAGCCAGAAAATAGAAACTATTCTGCAAGAATTAGAAACCAAAGGGCAAAGATAAATAGGTCTATCTATATGTTTATAAATCGTAATTATTAGGAATATTGCCACCACTGGAGTAACAAATCCAGTGAGAAAATGAATGAAAAATGTCACAGAAGGATGTGAAAATTTAAGACTGGTCGCTACTGTAGAGATGCAAAGCAGTATTTGGGCTACCATGCTCAGGTGCTGGAAAGCCTTTTAGATCAAGGCACCTATTCAACTAGCAATGTTCTAACATGGCAGGACTCAAAGACTCCTAGGGAATTATAGCAGTGTCACAGAAACAAAACATGAAAGATAGCTAATGTCCTAACTGGGAGCTTGAGGATATCTTTTCTCTATCATCATCTTCAAAAAAAATTTAGCTTAAGGTAGTTGAACTGGAAAATGAGGTTCACATGTCCAGGACAAAATGCTGAAAAGAATCTCTAAAAGGTGTTAGGATACATACAAGTAGATTTTAGTGTGCAAAGAGTTTCTGACAAGCTTGTTAAGGTAACAGCAGAAAGAAACAATGTTCCTTTTATCCTTCCCCAGGCTGCTTCTCCTCGTGCAAAGGGGAGAAAGACTCCAGAGTCCACCATTATGGAAACAAGCAAAACATCTGACTTCCCAGATGTGTCCTTTGAGCAGGACTGGAAACACTCACATGCACAAGAGCAGCACATTAGTGTTAAGAAACTAGAAACTGCTGCTAAAGCTTGTACCCGATAAAGGTGACTTCTAGTAACAGCCCAGCATTAATGAGTAAATCACAATAAAATATTTGGATCTGCACTGTTCAAAATGGATTGTACACTCTCACTCTCCTGGTTGTGAGGATGAGTGTCTATGTGCATACGTGTGTGTGCATGATTGAAGGATGGGATTCAAATTGTCTGAAGACAGGGATCCAGTGTAATTTTAGGTGCTGTGCAATATCTGATACATCTGCACTTAGCCAACAGTTTTGATACAAGGTGTTCCAGCAGACCTCTGCCCTTCTGGATCATCAACAGAAGATCCTACAGGATTCGGTGAAGCACAAAAAAAGGCACTAAATGCCTGCCTTTAAGCAACTAAATCACATATGAGTGTCACTATATTTAGTACTGAGAAAAGTACTAGGGCAGTAAAGGTTCAGGGGATTGTAATGGTGAAGATTTTAATCCCACACCCACACAACACAGCCACACATTGTCCTGCTTCAACTGCAGCATGCCCATGCACCACCAAAGTGATATGAAAATGAAATACTATGTTCCAGATAAGCGAACTCTGTGTTTATGATGAATACAAAGTACACAACAGTTTGCATGAACTGAGACATAACAGATTGGATTTTATTAGGATATACCTATATTGATTCAATTTGTAAACCACAGCTCAGAATCACATTTTCTCCTTAAATCTACTCACTAATCTAAATCCATGCCTCTAATGGTCTCAGGAGATGGACACACCGATAACTGCTTTTGATGAATTTAATTAATACAATGAAAGAAGGAATAATATATAGCTATCATCATACTTCTATAGTGCATTGTTGTTTCTCACCAAGCAACTGAAAATATAACATATTGTAGTCCTGGGTTATTGCATAGAGCCTTAAAAAAATAACACTTCACATAAGCACTTAACAACAAACTATATCTTGACTCTATAAGATTTAGCCAAACTTACACTGCTTATTATTTTTATTTTCTTGCAATTTTTTCATGTATTTGTATGTACTGAATGTGTCTGGATGTTTCATGGGGCTACAAACATTTTGCAGTAGTTTTATGAAGCACATGCCGTATGCTACCAAAGGCTAAAGAGCACTTCCTTGAAATAAATGTCCAATTCTTGCTTTGGATCAGAGTGCCAGGGCTCAGCATAGCCAGAAGCAGAACACAGACTCCTCAGAGAAGCTCAATATTCCTTGGAAAGGGGCCTCTTTAAGCATCATGCCCCATTCAGAAAATTGAGTTAGAGCCTCAGCAGATGTAGTCCAATTTTGCAACAGTCGGTACCATGAGATCTGCAGATCTGTCATAAGATGTCCAAAACAGCCTATATTTGATACTAAGATGACTAATCAGAGTAATTTTCCCCAAGGTTTTCTGAGGAATTATTTGCTTTTCAAATTACACTTACTACTAGAAGTTACAAATAGATGTGTGAGAAATAGTTCTTACCTTGTGGCAAAAACTTCCTCATGCTGTAATGCTTTCACCTTCACTTTTCTTTCGAAAATATTTACCCACAATTTACCAAACTTCAGTATTTTGCGAATAATTATTTACGGTTTGGAAAAAAGAACAAAATTTTAATTATGACTGAATACCTAGAGAAACAAGGTCAAAATCACACAACCAGGAAGGTAAAACTTCTGGTATAAATTATTCTCTAAGTATAATTTCTGCAGAAGATACTATTCCCATCAGAACATCAAAGATATCTGATTCCCAAAGGCAGTTGATGATATTAGTCAGGCAGTTGCCTAGAAAACTATCTGTATTGTTGGAGGAATTTGAACAGGGAATCCTCAGTGAGGGGAGGTGGATAATGAATATTTACTTCTTGATTGAGACTTGGTCCTCTGCTTTTGACTTTGTACTGCCCCTACCACTTCTACTCAGAGGTTCACTCTGTGCCACACCTCAGGTAATGAGCAGTCTGGCTCCAGTACTTCCAAGGTGCTGCAATATGCAGGTTAAGGCAAGTACCTATTGACAGCTCACATGTCATGAGCCTTCCAAGGGCCCTCATGGGAAACATGATATTTTGAAGAGGTGAGAAAAGAGTTGGAAGAGGGCTGGAGTCCACGGATGGAGATCCCTTAGCCTTGATCCAGGGGTGGTTACATTACGTGGCCCTGGAAATAGAAATACCAGACAGCTCTGAGAAATTATACTTTGACTTCAGGGAAAATGACAGATATGGATATATACTGAAAAGCAGAAAAATCTCTATTATTTAGCTAGAGAGAGCACTACCAAACCCATACATAAGGCTGTTGTGTAGATAGGTGGTAGAGGGCCCATCCATGGATACATTCAAGGTCAGGTTGGACGGGGCTCTGAGCAGCCTGATCTCGTTGAAGATGCCCCTGCTCATTGCAGGGAGTGTTGGACTGGATGACCTTTAAAGGTCTGTTCCCATCCAAACCATTCTATGATTCTATGATTGTGTAACTAAAGAGAAAATATCCTATTGGCATTTCCCTTAACATATGGAAAGCTGAACACTGCTCTGCAGAACTATGCTGCCAAATCTGAAAATCAAATTCTAACACTACCTGGGCTTTAAGTGTGGACTTCCCATCATTACTAATTTTTCTTTAACCTGGAAAATGTCCATCATTCTTTTTGGTAATGTGATAATTGCTGGAAATGGATGAAAAATGTAAGACCTTTTTCCAGACAATCAGCTATAACTTGAATTCTGCATCCTGTGCTTACAGTCCCAAAATCTGGCATCTCTGCCGCTGCAGAGGATGCTGATAATGGTAATAAGTTTTCAGGACCTGCACCGAGTAAGTTGTTTTGTCCAGACTTGTCTATTGCATGTAATAAGCTCAGTTCTACAAAAAGAAAGTCATTACTGGAACTCCAGGAGTCAGGAGTACTGTGACAGACTGCTAATTAATTTTGCCTCTGAAACATTCAGTAATAATTGGATCAGGGAGTGACACATGCATGGAAAAGCAAATGTATCTCTGTGAAGCTGTTGGGCCTAAGAATTTTCTTAATATATTAATAGGAATTGGTTTTATTTTGGGAAGGCAGGACAACTGATATGTTCATGTCCTTTTTTAGACAAAATACAGGCTATTTTTAACAACTTGTTTTTCCACTGGCCCCTAAGAAAAAAGTTTTTACATTTGATAGCCTATCTGAATTGTATCAAAAGGTGATATTCATGATTATAAGAGCCGTTCCTCTTGGAAAATCACACTACAACGTCAAGCACCAAAATGAAGGTAACAGAAGGGAAAAAAGTAAGAAAGCTGTGGAGAGAAAAAGATGGGAAATGAAAAAGAAATTGATCAAAAGAGGTACCAGTAGTTGTCTTCCGTACAGCAAAGCCTATTCAATGATTGGGTTTTCTTCAGAAGCAAACTGAAAAACTTAAAGCACCATCTGTTTTGGGGCTATTATGAATGAGACTATAGATTCTATTTTCATCATGATACCACCCACAAGTTTCAGTGCATTCAAGGTCTCATTGTTTAGATGTAATAGGTACAATAAAAAGAATTTTCAAGCCTCCTTTTCCTTCATCAACCCTAGTCAAAAAGAAAGAAAGAAAAAAAAAAACCAGTTATGGAAGAACACTGGCTCAGGGAAATGAAGAAAATTCCACAATCTCCCAGGGTAAGTTTGCAGCTGAAAGCAAAGCCCTGTCTTTCCCAAATATACCGTTATTCACTCAATTACACAAGCCTGCAAGATAAACAACTAGTAGATCTTCAGGTCACTTTGTAGTGGAACAAATCCTATATTGTTCACGACCATATGTGAAAGATGTCAACCCCTGGTTACCCCCTACACACCCCCCTCGTCTTTCTGTATTGTGCTCAGCACTGTCCTGCCAGGCTCTCTCTGCACCCCACACATTCCCAGCCCCAAATCACAGCATCCTGATGACTTACAGTTGGGTTTTCAGAAGCAGGTGAGCCTTGATTGCACAGCTCTCGAGGAGGGTTAACACACCTTGTAGAAAATATGATAAATTTATCAGTTCCAAGAAACCTCGTATGCACTAGTTTCAGGAGGCTAACTGTACAGTAGAAGAGCCCTCATTTCATCTTCTCTCTAATGCACATAGCTCAGCACTGCTTTTTTGTACTGTTGATCCAGCAAAACCTCATATGGACTTTGCTTTAGGGAGATGCTTTAACTGTAAGCTGGGGTTCTCAACATGCAGTCAACCTCTTCTGATTAACAAGATTGGCTTCTTTAGAAGAAATCTGTTTGAAATCGATGGCTGTTATAGCCCTAATTCCCTAGCAGACATTGTGAACAGTTATCAGGAAAACACGGCTTTCAAAAATTACTGGCAGCTCCCATATTAGCTACCAATTCATGTGTGAGCAATGCCCACGAAAAATGGGGAAAAAAATCAGCTGTCTCATATGATTGATCAGCACAGGTCACATTTGAGTTCGAGGACATCTGACCCTTCATCCATGCCTGACTCATAGCCTCCAGGCTGGGACACAAAGCCACATCAACTGAAAGCCTCAAAGAGCCTGCACTATGCTTTTTAATGTTTCAATAATACACAACGCAGACCTTTCAGGGAACTTCTCTGATCAGCACAGCAGTTCTGAGTCCCGCAGTTCTGTTCATTTGCCATATGCAAAAATGTCTTTGGTCTCCAAGGGCAGGAGAAAAGGAAGATCAAAGTCAAGCCCCACTACATAGATCCCAGAAGAGAATTTGTTATAATTCTGTGTTCCATCTTTTACCTTGAAGCACAGGGCAAATGAGAAAGGAAAGAAAATTATGGCTTAAAAATGTATGCAATTAGCAACCAGAGGGAACTCATCCAGTAAATTTTTTCAGATATCATATAACTTTTTAGAAGACACAGTTAACTCTCTCTGCTACAATCTGCTAATTTGAGATGTAATATGCAATTACTTCTTGAAGTCTTGATGGCAATACATCATGATAGCTTTGTACCCAGAAGGAGAGTTTCCCTCATGCTCATCCATAAAGTCACCACACAGTTCTGAAACCTCTCCTATACAAGAGCAGAAGAAATATTTGGGGAGTAATGGGATCAGCACATCTGGTACTCTATATTCCGTCCCAGATCTCTACACTATGTTTTGTTGAGTAAAGAGGGTTGTATTTACTCTTTGTATGTCTGAACTCCAGTCCAAGAACAAAGCTTGCTGCAGCACATGATCAACCACAATTATGATGCTCATACAGTCCAAGTTATGGTCTAAGCTTCAATGTCAAGGAAGTATTGCTGACTTGCATTGTATTTCAGAAGACAAAAGAAAGAAAATTTAAAAAGGAGAGTACATTGCTTGAATTTGAAGAGCCTAGATATTTTTGTGCATGCTTTATTAAACACCTCTGTGAATACTAGAAATCTTCAAAGAACTGTGTTTTCCATCACAAATATTTTTTAAATGAAAAAAAGGCACAAAGTACAGAATTGCCATTTACGGGAGCAAAGAGAAAATTAGCCTAGAATTGTCAAATCACTGCATTGTCTGTTTGCAGGCATACCGGCTAAATCAACAGACCTAAGAAAGCTGTTGAGCAAGGCAGAAAGGCATTAGGTTTTATTCCCTGTTTTCCATTGCATAAGATTCTTCTAGGTTTGTACTTACGAGGATGCTGAAAAGATATGTCAGAATTGCATTCTGCATTTTAAATACGACTGTCTTTCCACCTAGGCAAAAAAACTATTAAACTTATTAAAATGGTAGGTAAAAAGTACAGAATTCTTCCTGCCATAGGTCAACGACAAAAGGGAAAAGATTTTAAAATAATCATGACTAGTACCATGTTATCTGAGGGAGCCCGCATGGAGGAAATGCTGAAATCAAGTTATTCATTTAAATAACAAAAGTAGAAAAGGTTGCAAGTGTGACACAAAACATGTCTGGAATGGACTGGGGTTAATTAGACTGAAGGAAACAGCTTGGGCTCTCCATTGTGCTTGAACTGAGGAAGACCACAGGCAGCAAAGAGCATTGTAAAAGGAGATGGGCATGCCAGCAAGACAAAAAGGTGTTATATAAACGATTGGGCTGCTGGCAATTTTAAGACAAAATAGTTCAGAGAAAAGAGAATTGTCTTCAGAAATTTTGAGGCCAGAAGATACTTGCTATTTTAAGACATGGCACTTTATTCCTTTAACAGTAAGTTGATTTTGTGTGTGTGACCATTTGTGTTTTCCCTAATATTAATAATTAAAAATCCAAACTGATACATTTTAAATTAACTATAATAATTTCAGATCAATGTGATTTAATGCTAATACAGAAAATAATAGATGTGTACTTACCAACTACATTTACATATTTAAATTATAGTACTGTTTCTAATATTACAATTTCACATCACATTTCTATGCATCATGCTCCAGTCAGAAAAATGAGTAACCTTTCAGTTATAACAAACTGGCCGAAAGGTCACCCTTTCCCCAAACTATGGCTAAATAGATTTAATCTCCTCAGTTTAGTATTACAGCCAGAGCAAAGTGTTTATGATCAATCCAATTAAAATGGTAACTTCAGGGGGACTGGCAGCTCTCCTAAACTGTAAAGAGTTCTAGTTTACTTGAAATCCCATGGCACAAGGTAATAATACGGGATGTTTGCTGTTTTGTCCCCACAGTAATTTTCCATTATATTACACTGGAACACTTACACAAATATAACTGCAGATAACGCACACACAAAAAGTTAAAATATTTAATTTTAATGTAATTATCACATCTCTCTGAAAATATATGACTAAGATCAAAAGATCATTGCAGTACAGACCAGTGAGAGCACTGTATTAATCAGAAGGAGCTCTGATTCAAAGCTATTCTCCTTGCCAAAGTGAGCGTCGTCTTGGGTCAAACAAGATCACCCAGCCCCTTAGAACAAGTCATTGGAATTACGTCATTATTTTTTGCTCTTGCAGATTTTGATAGTGTAGCAGACCCTGAAGCAAAGCTTTGCCTCTAGTTGCAATTATATAAGCTTCCCAGTTTTTACCACAAGTCCTTCTGAATGTTTTTGTGATAAGCCATAAGCATAAACTGGTAAGTAATTGTTGTTACAAAGATCTATTCATAGATATTAAAAAAAAAAAAAGCTATTCATATTCAGCACTGATGAACAGGGAATTTTAGGGGATTTTAAAGGGAAATTGTCAACTTGAAATTTCATTCCCTTCTGATTACTTCAGACATACCCAGAAGCTAACAAAAAGGGTGAAGATGTGGGGTTTTTTTACCATTCCTTCCTCAAACCTTCTCTATCTGGCTGGTGAATCTGCTTTGCAAATTTGCCTGTCTCTGCTCAGTTCCACGGTTTGTTGATGGGAAACACCATGTCATTGAGCACTCTGAGGCTGAATGCTCACACAGACCCTTTTCCTGGCCATGTAGAAAGCAGCAGAGCAATGTAAGAGTTCAAAGAGTTTGCAGCCAAAAACCAAACAGGCATGTACTCAAAGAAAGAGTAAGATGGTAAATGTCATCTTGTTTGTCATTGTTGCTCAAGGTCTACTGAAATGACCCATCTAAAGAATTATTATTAAACAATTGGAAAAGCCTCCCAAATGTAACTAAGAATTTTTCAACAGTATCTTCTTCCAAGTAACACATGGTATTTAGAGGTTGCTGCATTTGTACTTTAGTGAACTAAAGAAATAACTGGTTTTGCAGTTAATCCTGAAGGTGGTCAAATGACATAACTGCAAATTCATGAACATCTTCTGAAAGTCGAATCTGTTTTGCTTACACTGCAGCCTCTGCTGAGACCAAAGCCTGGCTAGATGTACGTGTCTCAGCCTTCAGCTAAGTAGCTCAGAGCAGTATAGCTGCAAGAAATAAAACCCTCCGTCTGGACTGCAAAACCCTTCTGAAAAGCAGAGCAAATATTTTGATTGCTGGCTCGTGCTGAAATCAACACTGCCATGGCTAAGAGTGCCCAAGCCAACTCAGGGTGATTACACGCTAAAAGCTCTTCGCAATATAGTGTCCACATACCATCCGTCTTGAAATACCTAGAAACGTGGTGACTGCAGAGCTCACTCAATCAGGGTGGAGGGGAGTAAAAAAATGTAAATAAATCTGTGCCATTTTGCTGAGTGAAAGTGTATGCAGCCAGCATAGGAAGGAAATCGCAGAACCTTACCTTTTAATGGCACCAAATATAGAGATAGTAAAAAAAAAGTTTTTATTTTCTGTTAAAGATCTTAGAAATCTAACCAAGCAGATAGTGATGTAGAAGGCCTAAAAACTAAAGGAAGTTACTGTCTATATCCTTTGTTAAGTTCAGTAGGTCTTAACATGGGCTCTCGCAAGTGATACGTTTTATTTAACAAATCCTTTATCTTTGTCTAGTGATGACCTGTTTGAATGTTCAAGAATTGCCTGAGACATTGGGTACACCTCTAAGTTAAAGACATACAGACAGGACCCTGACTGATACACAAGTAGAGCAAGGGAAAGAATTACTGTCCTGGAAATAGACTAAGTCCTTAGTTTAGGACAGGCATACCAGGAATACAGCTCCTAAAACCACTGCTCTCAGCTTTCAGCAGCCCTTTGGCTCAAAAGACCTCCAAAAGGAGTCCAGTGTGAGAAACCAACCTGCTTCTGATTCTTAACACCACTAGTTTTTAAGATGAAGGTGCTGGGGAAACCAAAAGAAACATAACAACCTTGACGAAATATACCCCAGTCCCTGTAAAGAGAAGGAATAGGTATCTGCTTGCTGTCTGCTGAAGGAATAGCTCCAACACTCTCACCAAAAAACAGCAAACCACAGTCATCACCAAAGAATGGGCCACTGCAAAAGGAACAGAGGAAAAGTATGCAAAGGAAAAATGAACTCACTGTGTCTTCAGGAAGTCTGAAATATTCTGAAAGTGGTAGTGTAGGCATGTTCTTATTTAAACATATCCAATGCGGGAGATCTACATGCAGCATCTGTTCGAGCAATGACAAGAATGGAGCACTGGAGATGAGACTGTCTGGGAGACAGAAGCTAGAAGACAGTATTTGTTTTGGCACTGAAATTTGGGACATTACATAGCTAAAGAAACTCAATGTGTTGATGCAACATTTTATTGGCTGTGCTAGTTTCATGGTGGTTGGCCTTGGTTGCAACCTTTATATGTATATAAAAGTAACCCCTGTCTCCAACTCTCAAAATAATTAAATGACCCCAAAAAGATTTCTGCATCTTTATGTTTCTTCATTACAACAGGATCTGCTGCTGTTTCTATTAATACAAATCCTGTATGCCGGTAAGAACACATGGGCTAGCTTTTAATCAGCTGAAAAATTGCAGGAGGAAGCAAGACACTTAGGCAGATTACAAAATTAAAAAGCTCATGTGGGAGATCTTTTTAAAGTATTTTTTCTTGCAAAGAAAAAAAATTACCCTCTCTTCTGTGGAGCAGAAAGATACAGCTGTAGTTAAGAGCAGGAAGTTAAGAACATCTCATGGTTTAGGCAGGATATTTCAGCATTTGAAGAATTTTCTCTTTCCTTCTTTCCTTCTGACAGTAGGTTTCTTTGCCAATTTTTTTCTTCTCAAGTTTATAATTCTCTGAGATACCATACTTTCAATTGCTGTGCTTGATATCAGGATAATTATTCCTGTGGCTATTTGGACTCAAGTATTGATAAAGCTTTGGCTGTTTTGAAGCACTCTCCATTTCTTATACTGATACATCTTCACAAACTCTGATGAAGTACAACATTTTCCACACAGAAGCAGAGAGCTTGAAAATGAAATTTCTGAGATTATTCCGTGTTTGAAAAATCACGTAAACATGATCATCGTGCTTGCCATAAGTATTCACCCAGGATTTAGAATGTTTGCCAGCTGGAAAACAGGAAAAGACAGGAGTGGAAAGGGGTTGAAAAAAAAGCACTTTATAGGAAAGATTTTCCAGCATTACCCAGAGAGCATCGTCAAATCCCAGTGAACCTCAGGGAAAAAAAAAAAAAAAAAATTCAGGCAAAAATGTAATAAAAAATGGTTTGATGGAACCATGTGGATTTGGGGGATTAAACCCAACTAGCCCATTTGGATTCAGACCAGAATTCTCAGGGAAAAAAGTGTTATCATTGACTTGAGGACCAAAGACCACAGTTGCTTCTGCTGACAGACAAGCAGGGGATGAGAAGACCTTGAGAAATGAGTAGCCAAGGAAAAGAGGCAGGACACAGTGCCGACACCAAAACCTATGAAAGGCAGCTGCCATTCACCACACTGCTGTGGGTCTGACTGTACAACATGAGGACCAAGAGACTGAAGAGATATTAAATGACTTTTTATGGGGTAGGTAGATTTCTACCAACGATATTCAAAGTAATCGATAAAAAATTAAGAATCAGTGCTTGTCTTTTGTTAACAGCAGGCTCAAACCAGCTGCAGACAAAACATGTGAGTGAAATAACAAATGAAAAATCTCAGGAGCTACATTTCTGAACCACATATCACTTATAACCAACTTAGTAACATTATTGTTTGAAGGCAGGCAAAAGGACATCTTTATAAAATATATGGCCAAATACCCAAAAGCTCCTCCAGTTTTACTTCACGCATATGGCCTTTCAGCACTATAATTTATATTTCTACTGCTCACTTGCCCAGATGGGCTTTTACAACATCCTTCTCATAGCTCTCCAGGTGTTGCAAATAAATAAAACACTTTATTTCGGGGAGATGAGAATAGAGTAGGTACCAGTGAAAGTTGCCAATACACTTATTTTAGCAACAGCCATTATAAAAATGTATTGCAATATTATTACTAAGCATGCCAAGTGATTCTGTATATTATTAAAATGTCCTGCATGAGAAGTAAACCACAAAATTACTCTCAGTAAAATACTGAAATCAACAGTTGACTGCAGTTAATGACTCTGTCACTGTGTCAAATTTGATAAAGAAACTTATGGAGCACTAGCATCAGAATTATAATTTAACTACCTTGCCCTATGAGATATACTGTGCCACTAATATTAACAACCAAAAAAAAAGTGCAAAAGATTCAGTGAATTTCCAGGTGAGTAAATGACCATCCCTTCGCAGAGATTCAGGAAGCAGAAGAGAGTCTAAGTTTGTTGTATGAATTATTTGTTGCAAACCATTTATGACCTCTAGTCTACAGTATATTAATTTTTCACACAATTTGTTCAGAATGAAAAGGATGGAGTATATGAGAAGTGATCCTGAATCCTCAGCAGTCTCACACAAAGTGGGCTCTGCCCACAATCATGAATTCTCCTGGATTACTGGGAGGATCTTAAACACTTCTGTCTTACTATTTGAGACAAAACACTGTTTTAATGTAGGGGTTATTCTAATTACTTGGATGTACTTCTTAAGACATTACACTGTTTTCGTACATAAAGGCTCAGATCTCCCTGTACATATGCCTCAAGTGACTAAACTGGTTCATGCTCTTCAAGTTCTTCAGTCCATACTTTAGTTAATAAAATATATCCAGTAGTATTATTCAAATCCACATGTTCATACAATTAATTACCATTTTTCAACTAAAAAGGCCTAGTGGAATATTAGCAGGCAGAAATGCACATCAGAGAAGAAGCAAAAACATCAAATGTTTCACATAAAGCCTACCATGCGCACAGCAGTAAAGCCATTTATGGCACTTCCCATCCGTAGATCTCGGATGACTGGAATCTTATCCTGCAAATTCAATTAGTTGTCGACAAAAGTGCAGATTTGGACAGAAACATAACTATTGAAAGATTTAGATAAAATTAATAAATTACACACAACTAGAAACTTGATAAAAGTCAAATGTTTGAAAGAAAATCAGAGTGTTCAAAAATATAAGAAGAAAGCAAAAAGATGCAATTCAGCCTTAAAATATATGACTTAACATAATTTGCAGAAATTAATCTAACACATACACGCATTTGTGTTAGAGACCATAACCAATGCTAACTGCCCTCAAATTCTCTCCCCCCCACCCTTTTGGAAAGAAAAGCCAAAAACTTAAATCTCAAATGAATTTATGCATATTCTTTCCTAAATAAGCAGCTACGGTTTGGTCAGAAAAAGTCAATCAAAACTGTGAAATCAGGCATTCAAAGGTTGAAACATTAATAAAGCCAAGGTCACCTGGGAAGTGTTGATCCTACACACTGTTCAGGTGTCATTCCTGATGTTGCATATACCTTTGTCATTTTGAAAATGAAATATATATCTGCTAACATAGATTTGTAGCTATATGCATACACATAGTAATATAGGGCTACCTATATCCTTGGCCCTTAGGGCTAGGTTAGATCTAGTCTCAAATTTGCAAAAGGGCAGTCTTCATGTCCTAAACCTGTGAGAGCAAGTAGGAAGAGAAACTCAGGCACAGAGTTTTGTTATCTGAGGTGTCTTCTAAATAATTATCATTCATTTTTCTGCAGAGTGAGAAGTGGAGAAGGGGAATGTTTGACTTTTTTTTTTTTTTTAACACAGAAGACTGAAAATAAGCCCTTAGAGACATTATAATCTGAATAGACAAAGGCAAGAAGATGCTATTCAAACCACAGAGCAGTGAGATGTACAAACATGACTAGTGTCGACTGGTGCTGTTTAACACCTTTGTAGGCAAGACAGACAATAGGATCCAGTGCACCTTCAGCAACTTTGTTGACAACACCAAGATGTGTGGTGTAGTTGACATGCTGGAGGGAAGGGATGCCATCCAGAGGAACCTAGGAAGGCAGGTCTATGCAAACCTCATGAAGTTCAACAAAGCCAAGTGCAAGGTCCTGCACGTGGGTTGAGGCAATCCCAAGCACAAATACAGGCTGGGCAGTGAATGGATAGAGAGCAGCCCTGAGGAGAAGGACTTGGGAGCGCTGGTTGGTGAGAAGCTCAACGTGAGCCGGCAATGTGCGCTTGCAGCCCAGAAAACCAGATGTGTCTTGCATCAAAAGAAGTGTGACCAGCAGGTTGAGGGACATGATTCTGCCCCTCTACTCGGCTCTTGTGAGACCCCACCTGGAGTACTGTGTCCAGCTCTGGAGTCCTCAGCACAGGACAGACACATATACCTGTTGAAGTGGATCCAGAGGAGGCTTACGAAGATGATCAGAGATCTGGAGCACCTCTCCTATGAAGACATGCTGAAAGAGTTGGGGTTGTTCAGCCTGGAGAAGAGAAGCAGCCTTCCAGTACCTGAAGAGAGCCTACAGGAAAGTTGGGGAGGGACTTTTTACAAGGGTATGTAGTGATAGGACAAGGAGTAATGGCTTTAAACTGAAAGAGGGCAGACTTAGATTAGATATTAGGAAGAAATTCTTTACTGTGATGGTGGTGAGACACTGGCACAGGTTGCCCAGAGAAGCTGTGGATGCCCCATCCCTGGAGGTGTTCAAGGCCAGGCTGGATGAGGCTTTGAGCAACCTGGGCTAGTGGGAGGTGTCCCTGCCCATGGCAGGGGGGTTGGAACTTGATGATCTTTAAGGGCCCTTCCAACCCAAACCATTCTATCATTCTATTATTCTATCATTTTTTCATTTAAAAGTTTATGGAATGAGGGTTTTTTATGGTAGTATGAGAGAACTCATATCTTTTTTAAGAAAAATAATGTTTCTTTTAGGCAATGCTAATGCATAACATCAGGCCAAATGAATATATGTTTGAATATAATGAGTATTCAGTCAATTGCAACATACAATAAAGTGGAGTCTTCTACACTTATTATCACATTTGCCATAGTACTCTTACATAACAAGTAAACACAAAGAGCTGGCTTAAAAGTAATAAATTTTTGTTCCATTTAACTAAACATATTTACCAAGATTACTGTTTTTTGACCAAATTAAAAATTATCTTCATTATAATTCCTCTATTCCAGTGCCAAAAACCACATCACACGATGGGTAGCATGGCAATGTGTCTTAAAATATTACTCTGTTTTTTTTTTCCTTTGTTCTTTTTAGCACTCCTGACAAGAAGTCTGTCTCTGTAGGGTCCTGCTGTGTTTGAAAAGAAATGGTAATTCAAGAAGATTGGAAATGTGTAGAGGATTCAGTGAAGATATCTCCTCACCTCTTTTCCCCATATTACAGACTTAACATTCCTAAAAGGGGAAAAAAAATTCCTGTACTTACAGATGTAACACTTCTAACCATAGTGGAAGTTTCCCTA